>NC_026007.2:43116650-43382091 GCF_000442705.2 Elaeis guineensis | reverse complement strand
GAAAGAAAAAACTATCTTTTCTTGTAGGATCTTCCAAATCTAATGAGATCTGGGGCAGAATATTTTTTTTTAAAAAAAATTATCCTATGATATTTCAGATCTAAGATCTATTAGATCTAATTCTTATTATCTGATATTTAATCTAAAATTAAATCTAAAACTTGAGGATTAGAGAAATACCTCTAGGGTAACTAGATTACCCTGTAGATGATCGCAGCAATGCTTGAGGTTCTAAAATAGTCATGCAGTCGTCTGGCCTCTACCAGTATCCACTCAAGCAGGATCTGGATCATCTTATTCTTTCAAATCTCTGCTTCAAAAATTAGATCTAGATCTGATCTGAAAGATCTTCAAAAGATCTTCTGAAGCTGGAGCAGCAGCTTCTCGATAAATCCCTGCAGCCTTCTGATCAGAGAACCACCACGCCTTGGACAAGCACCAGATGGATGCCCAACTTCTTGGATGTGAAGAGGGGAGAGAGAGGACCAGAGGGGGAATGGAGAAGTGGAGGGATATCAAGATTTTTCTAGGTATTGAGCAAATTCTCTAAACCCTAAGTGCAGACAGGGTTTAAATAAACCCTGCTGTGCCATGTAGTGCCACATCATTCGATCAATCAAAAAATTTTAATTAATTTTGAAAAAATTTTGATTGATGGAATGATATTATCTGATCATATCAGATAAGAACCCCACCAAACCTTCCTACTATTGGTGCCAACACTGGATAAACACAGTGAGATTGATGTCTAACAGTTTGAGTCGATCAAGGCATAGAATCCTCATCAATTGGGACTCTATCCTTATCCACTTGGTGCGCACGTCATATCTAATTATGGTGCCCATTTTGAGGGTAAAATTAATAGGTGGACACTCCACAAAAATTCTTCAATGATCTCTTGCCAAGTGGACTTCAGTTCAAGATCCATAAGTCAACATTTGACCGATGTCCTAAAATAAAAATGGCAGGTGACAGAAATTGACAGGTGTTGTCTTAAATTCATCTCATGAATTAAGACAAGACTTTTCTAAGCTAGACTGACTCCAGTCAGATTGAGAGAAATCTTTTCAAGATTCTCTGGGTGAGTCAGATCATATTTGACTCAGTCGAGATAGAAAAGATTACACGAGGAGAAAGTTAGGCTCAATCGTGTGCTAGCACGATTTTCTTGAACCTAATTGGATCTAATCCAAATCAATTGAACTGGGCTAGCTCAATTGATGATATCCAAATTCTAACTCTTATTTGTGTGACCCAATTAGGTTCATTTCCTTATGGTAATGAGACATGTTGTGATCTCATCATCGACATCATTGAAACTCCTTTCGATGGACCAGAACTCTTCTGATTCAGACAATTAGAATGATCGATCATCAAGATCATTCTAATTGCTTCCAAAATCTACCAGTGACACCTAGCAGTATATGATGGCAACCCATCAAAAATGAAGACGAACCTCTTAGTGCAGCTACCTGTGTGATTGAGTTCCTTTATCATGAGTCCCGACTGAATTAGGGTTAAGGTGAGCTCGTCAAACCCAACATCAGTCATATGAATCAATCGATCGATCTGAGTCTGATGTGAAACTTTAATGAAAAATTCTTTTTCATTATTTCACTCTGCCATGGCCATAGGCTAAAGGACTCGATCTTTCGACCATCATAGGACTACTCCTCTTATCTACCGAGGTTGATAGATCCCATCTTGGTGCAATCTGGTTCCTACAATGAATATGCTATAGCCAACATACACCTCAGGATTTTGAATGGCTAGGAGACTGATTTATAGTGTAGTCAAACTATAACACACTCAAGGTGAACTGTCGATGTACCTCAGGTCAAAGAACTAGACAAACAGCTGCAGTATCGAGCTAGTCATTGACGAGAAGGTAGACTTTCTTATGACTACTCGAGGTGGTCACGCTCAGTACTCTCATTCTCAATGAATACCTGTACTCTCACTTTGGTGTCTCCACACCGTAGACTCAAGACACATCTATCCTAAGGAAGCAATCGTACACCAACCTTTCGGATCGATCACCATCCTCGTGATGATCCTATGGTCAGGAGCTGTTTATAAGTTAGTTATGTAAATTCATGCCTTAAATTTTCAATTCTTGAAATTATGAATTAACATTCCTACTAACTCAAAGGATGTATCACAAACATAATGTACATAATGTGATAGTAGAATAACCCTTTTATTTATTTATAGTCAAAATTATAAATTTACCCTTACATTTGTATAGGAATGTATCAGCCAATCTGGCATCTAGGGCACACATCTAACAAACTCCCACTTGACCTAATGCTAATTGGCTACATATCTAGGTCCCATCTTCTCAAGGTGGGCTTCGATCTTCTGCTGGCCTAATGACTTTGTCAGCGGGTCTGCCACATTGTCTGTGGAGTCGACTCTCTTAATCTTGACATAATTCTTTTTGAGGTAATCACGGATCAGATAGAATCATCGCTCGATATGCTTGGACTTCTGATGAGATTTTGGCTCCTTAGCTAGGGCTATGGCGTCATTATTGTCTCAGTTAAGAGGGATGGCATCCGATAACATCACTCCAAGCTCTGCGGCAAACTTCTTGTACTAGAATGCCTCCTTCGCAGCTTCCGATACAGTAATATACTCTGCCTCTATAGTGGAATCAGCAATTACCGTCTGCTTGAAACTCTTCCAGCTAACTACACCACCATTGCAAATGAACAGACTCTCAGATGTCAACTTTCGATCATCTATATTAGACATAAAGTCTGAGTCTGTAAATTCCTGAACCTGGAGTTCTCCATTCCCAAAGACTAGAAACATATCCTTAGTTCTTCTCAAGTACTTAAGGATACATTTCACAAAAGTCCAGTGCTCTTCGCCTAGATTCGACTGATATCTACTTGTGACACTCACAGCATGGGCTATATCAGGTCGTGTACATAGTATGGCATACATGAGGCTCCCTATTGCGGAAGCATAAGGGATCTTGCTCATGCGATCAATCTTCTCAGGTGTGCTAGGGCACATCTTCTTGGAGAGATGAATATCATATTTAAAAGGTACTAAATCTCTTTTGGAGTTTTTCATGCTCAACCTTTTTAGCACCTCCTCTATGTATATCTTCTGTGAGAGTCCTAGCATCCTATTTGGTCTATCTCTATAGGCCTTAATATCCAGTATAAAGGATGCTTCTCCTAGATCTTTCATAGAGAACTTCTTAGACAACTATATTTTGACTGAGGTCAATATAAAAATATCATTTTCAATTAGAAGGATGTCATCTACGTACAGTACGAGGAAGATAATTGCGCTCCCATTGACCTTCTTTAACACACATGGTTCCTCCTCATTTTTGATGAAACCAAATATTTTGATCACATCATTGAAATGAGTATTTTAGCTCCGAGATGCTTGCTTAAGTCCATAAATGGACCTTTGCAGCTTGCAAACCTTGTGATCATCATCACTGGATGTGAAACCAAGTGACTGTTCCATATAGATATCTTTTTCAAGATATCCATTTAAGAATATCGTTTTCACATCCATCTGTCATATTTCATAATCGAAATAGGCTGCAACAGCAAGCAATGTGCGGATGGATTTTAGCATGGCTACGGACGAGAAGGTATCCTGATAGTCAATATCTTCATACTGACTATAATCTTTCGCTACGAGTCTAGCCTTGAATGTCTCCACATTCCTATCTGCACCTATCTTTTTCTTGAAGATTCATTTATACCTTATAGGTACAATACCTTCAGGTGGATCTACCAAGGTCCAGACTTGGTTTGAGTGCATCGAGTCAATTTCTGATCTCATTGCCTCTAACCATTTTTCGAAGTCGATATCTGATATCGCCTTGTCATAGGTCTTGGGGTCATCACCATGAGCCCCATTTCTCATGAGGAACATTTCCTCTACTTCCTCTTGTATAGTACCTAAGTACCTTTCAGGAGGACAGGAAATCCTAGTCGATCTACGAGGAGGAAGAGGTTGTGTTAGGACTAGTTCTAATTGATTTGGTTCCTCAGGTTCTTAAGCTCGTTGCTCTTGGGAGACATTCTCCTTGAGCTTAATTATTCTTCCGATGCCACTATCTTGAATAAACTATTTTTCAAGAAAAATAGCATGTTGATTCACAATCACATTGTGATCTTCTGGAACATAGAAATAATATCCTAATGACTCTTTAGGATATCTTATGAACCGAGCTCTAAAAGACCTGAACTCTAACTTGTCTGCCTGCTGTCTCTTGACATGAGCCGGACAATCCCAAATTCTGAGATGACTCAGACTTGGCTTCTTACCATGTCATATCTCATACGGTGTGGTAGGAATGATTTTAGAGAAAATTCTATTCAATACATATATTGCTGTCATGAGACAATGTTCTCAAAGAAACTCAGGAAGATCCGTGAAGCTCATCATGGAACGGACCATATCTAATAGGATCTGGTTCCTCCATTTTGAAACCCCGTTAAGTTATGGTGTTCCATGTGGAGTCCATTGAGAGACTATGCTATTATCCTTAAGATAGTCTAGAAACTCCCGACTAAGGTATTCACCTCCTCGATCTGATCGAAGAACCTTAATGGGCTTTTCTGTTTGTTTTTCTACCTCATGCCTGAATTCTTTGAACTTTTCAAAGGCTTCAGACTTGTGTTTCATTAGAAACACATATCCGTACCTAGACATATCATCAGTAAAGATAATGAAGTGACATAGTTGCCTCTAGCCGGCACATCAAATGGGCCGCACACATCCGTATGTACTAGGGCAAGTAGGTCTGTGGCCCTTTCTCCATGTCCCACAAAAGAGATCTTGGTCATTTTGCCTTGAAGGTATGATTCACAAATTGGATATGACTCAAAAGTCAATGGACTCAATAGCCTGGATTTCTTCAATTTGTTACCCCTGTCTTCCACTATATGACCTAGCCTTAGGTGCCACAGATACCTATCATTTAGACTATCTCTAGGCTTTTTAATTCCTATGGCATTCATATTTTTTTCGATATTAAATATAGATACATCAATATGTAGCTGATAGAAACCATCAATAAGAAAACCATTTACAACTTTATTATTTTCATGAAATATGTTATAATAGTCCTTATGAAAGCTAATCACATAGCCTTCTTGTGCTAAACATGAAACAGAAATCAAATTCCTGCTTGCTGCAGGCACAAAATAACAGTCTCTAAGAACTAAATCTAATCCTAACAGTAATCGCAGAGGGTAGGTTCCCACGACCACAGCAGTAACTCTTGCTCTGTTTCCGACATGTAGGATCATATCCCCATCCCTCAGCCTCCTGCTCTCCTCAAGATCCTGCATAGAAGTACACAAATGAGCACTAGAACCAAAGTCAAGTACCCAACTGGATGCAGAGGAAATCGTAAGATTAGATTCTATAACAAGCATACCTTTAGAAGAACCATCCTTCTTGTTCTTCAGGGTGGCCAGGTACTGAGGACAGTTTCATTTTCAATGGCCGTCTGAATTACAGTAAAAATATTTTCTCTTTTCAGCAGCCTTCTTCTTTGGTTCTATCTTCTTCCTTTTTTCATCCACCTTCTACTTCTTCGTAGACTATTTCTTCTTTCCAAAAGACTTTCTCTTGGAAGTAATCCGCTCGACAGTAAGGACTGAGCCTTTTGAACTCTTCAAAGAAAGCTCAGTCGTAACCAACATGTTCATTAACTCAGCCAAGGTACACTGTATCTTATGCATATGAAAGTTCATGATGAACTGACCATATGCATCAGACAAGGACTGAAGGATCACATCAATCTGAAAATCCTTGTCTAAGATGATATCGAGCTTCTCAAGCTCCTCAAGGTCCTTGATCATTGTCAAACAATGATCTTGGACTGACTGCCCATCACGTATTTTAGCCTTAAGTCTTTGGCAGACTTGATACTTGGCTGTGCGACTTTGTTCACCAAACAACTCTTGTAGGTGAGCCAACATTTGGCAGGTAGTCATAATATTCTCATGCTGGCGCTGTAAGTCATCAGACATTGCACCCAATATGTAGTACCTAGCTTTGTTATCTTCATCCGTCCACTTTTCCAGAGACGCTCTCTATTCAGCAGTCGGACGTGTTGGCATGGCAGGTGGGTTCTGGTCCAAGACATGAGTCAGTTTCTCAAAATTCAGAATAATTCTGTAGTTCCTCAACCAGTCTTTGAAATTGGATCCAGTCAATCTGTGGGTGTCTAGTATTTTGGTCAGGAGGTTAGATGCAAACATGTTTCCTGTAGAGAGTCAAGAGTTTCTAGTTAAATTTTGTAATCAGACTTAACCAATTTGTTTAAGAGTTTTATTTTTAAACAAATTAGGCTCCCATTATTTTTTCAGATCCCTACACTCCCTAGGTAGAGATGTGAAAATTTCCATGATTAGTGATTTCTAGTGGGTGGTGTGGTCTCACCAACTGGCTCACCACCTCACCTAACAGTTATTGGTGATGGATCAATCGATGAGTGGACAACTCTTGTCCAATGATTCTCTAATCATGGTGCACCCAAAACTTGATCTCTAATTCATGAAGCTCACCTGTCCGGAATATTGTTCCAATCCTTAGTTAAGTCAAACCCACCATTTGCACGAACTAGATTCCTGATTGAGTCTCTCACCGTATCCGAAATATTGAGCACAACCCATCTTCTAATCCATAGCATCCAATGCCTAATGGACATGGTTGCATCTTTCCGGTGCAACTGAACCACTGTAACCAGCTGAGAACAATCAACCCTAGGAAGGGCCCGCACATCCACAATGGTGGAAGACCTTAGACTTAATATTTTCTTAGAAAGATTTGATTTAGGTCTCATTAAACTTGACTTGACATAGTCATAACAATTATGACTAACCTAGTGGCATGGCTTAGCTCGAATTATTAACCATCTCAAATCAGAACTGGGTCAACACATATGGCCAGATAAGTGAGACTGGTGGGAGGGATATGCCATTAAGTTGACAAGAACGCATTCGAGTCGAGTAGCTCCCAATTAAAAATCAGTCGGTCGCATCTGCCCAACTTACCTTAGACACCAAATTGTCAAACCAGAATCAATTGGGTTAGCCTATAATCCAGGCTCCAACCACTGAGTCAAATTAGGTATTAACTTGATCGAGTCACATATAAATACGATTCGACCTTGACCTAGACTTAATCCTTTTAGGCTGGTCAATTATTAGCTTTCATGATCCCACCTAACCAACTTTTGATTCGGTTTGATCAACCGCAAGACCTAATTGAGCTACCCAAGCCCGAACCCAATTTTATGAAAATGACTTAGATCTGAAATTCTTAATTTTAGATCTAATTTAATTTCATAAGCTTAATTCATTAATTAAGTTTTGGGTTCATAAACAAAATATGTAAAATAAATTCTAGGGTTTCAAGATCTATGATTTTGCAGAAAAGTAAGTTTGATTTCTGATTAAGGATGAACGTGTAGCACCCCTACATGCTATAAGAACACCCCATTGAATGAGAGGAAAGGATCGTAAACTTTATTTTATTCTTATGACCGGACGGCCATGAGAAATACCTTAATCAAAAATATTGATTTAACTACAAAACTAGTTAGATCTAAGTTACATATCACATATATAATTTCAGATCTAACTTATACATGCTTTACATACATCTCATGTATTAAAATCTGATCTAATTAGTATGCTTTCAGATCTGATACATCATATGTAACATCTAAAAAATAAGATTTTAATTGAACTATTCAATATAAAATCTATTCTAGACAGTTATTAGAACAATTGTACAACTAGTCTAGGCATGCAACAGATCAATCTTATGTATTAATTAAATTTTTATTTTTTATTTTTTAATTTGAATATAATATTTATAACATCAAAAAAATAAAGAATAAATTAAATCTAATTTATATTTTAATCACATTAAAACATAAAACTATAAGACTATTCATAGATTAAACTATTCCTAGTCTAGTCATGCATCTCATACATGTTAGATCTACTTAGATTTAATTTTATTTTTTTTTTATTTTAGATCCTATTATATCTGATGTGATATTTAAAATCCATTAATATCAAATAAATAAAAATAAAAATCAGATCTAAATTAGATCTGAAATAGAGCCATCAACCTGGCTCTGATACCAGATGAAGGGAAAAACTACATTTTTCCTTATAGGATTTTCCAGATCTAATAAGATCTGGAGTGGAATATTTAAAAAAAAAAATTATCTTATGATATTTTAGATCTAAGATCTATTAGATATAATTATTATTATCTGATATTTAATTTAAAATTAAATCTAAAATTTGAGGATTAGAGAAATACCTCTAGGATAACTAGATTATCCTGTAGATGATCGCAGCAATGCCCGAGATTCTAAAATAGCCACGCAGTCACCTGGCCTCTACCAGTATCCACTCAAGCAGGATCTAGATCATCTTCTCTTTACAAATCTCTACTCCAAAAATCAAATCTGGATCTGATCTGAAAGATCTTCAAAAGATCTTCTGAAGCTGGAGCAGCAGCTTCTTGACAAATCCCTGTAGCCTTCTGAACAGGGAGCCACCACGCCTTGGAAAAGCACCAGATGGATGCCCAACTTCTTGGACATGAAGAGGGGAGAGAGAGGACCAGAGGGAGCATGGAGAAGTGGAGGGATATCAGGCTTTTGCTGGGTTTTGAGTAAATTCTCTAAATCCTAGGCACAGACAGGGTTTAAATAAACCTCGCTGCGCCATGCAGTGCCACATCATTCGACCAATCAAAAAATTTTAATTAATTTTGAAAAAAATTTTGATTGGTGGAGTAATATGATCTGATCATATCAGATAAAAACCCCACCAAACCCTCCAACTGTTGGTGCCAACATTGGATAAACACAGTGAGATTGGCACCCAATAGTTTGAATCGATCAAGGCATAGAGTCCTCAACTCATGCGACTCTATCCTTATCCACTTGGGGTGCATGCCATATCTGATTATGGCACCCACTTTGAGGATAAAATTAGTAGGTGGGCACTCCACAAAAACTCTCCAATGACCTCTTGCCAAGTGGCCTTCAGTTCAAGATCCATAAGTCAATGTTTAACCGATGTCCTAAAATAGAAATGGTAGGTGACAGGAATTGGCAGCTATTGTCTTAAATTCATCTCATGAATTAAGATAAGATATTTTTGAGCTGGACTGGCTCTAGTCAGATTGAGAAAAATCTTTTCAAGATTCTCTGGGTGAGTCAAATCACATTTGGCTCAGTCGAGATAGAAAAGATTACACGAGGAGAAAGTTAGGCTCAATCGTGTGCTAGCACAATTTTTTTGAACCTAATTGGATCTAATCCAAATCAATTAAACTGGGCTAGCTCAATTGATGACATCCAGACCCTAACTCTTGTTTGTGTGACCCAGTTAGATTCATTTTCATATGGTAATGAGATATATCGTAATCTCATCATCAACATCATCGAAACTCCTTTCAATGGACCAGAACTCTTCTGATTTAGACAATTAGAATGATCGATCATCAAGATCATTCTAACTGCTTCCAAAATCTACCAGTGATATCTAGCAGTATATAGTGGCAACCCATCAGAAATAAAGATGAACCTCTCAGTGCAGCTACCTGTGTGATTGACTTCCTCTATCATGAGTCCCGACTGAATTAGGGTTAAGGTGAACTCGTCAAACCCAACATCAGTCATATGAATCAATCGATCGATTCGAGTCTGATATGAAATCTTAATGAAAAACTCTTTTTCATTATTTCACTCTGCCATGGCCATGGGCTTAAGGACTCGATCTTTCAATTATCATAGGACTATTCTTATCTACCGAGGTTGATAGATCCTATCTTGGTGCAATCTGGTTCCTACAATGAATATGCTACAGCCAACATATACCTCAAAATTCTGAATGGCTAGGAGATCAAGTTATGATGTAGTCAAACTATAACACACTCAAGGTGAACTGTCGATGTACCTCAGGTCAAAGAACTAGACACAGTTGTAGCATCGAGCTAGTCATCGACGAGAAGGTAGACTTTCTTATGACTGCTCGAGGTGGTCACGCTCAGTACTCTCATTCTCAATGAATACCTGTACTCTCACTCTGGTGTCTTCACATCGTAGACTCAAGACACATCTACCCTAAGGAAGCGATCATATACTAACCTTCTGGATCGATCACCATCCTCGTGATGATCCTATGGTCAGAAGCTATTTATGAGTTAGTTATGTAAATTCATACCTTAAATTTTCAACTCTTGAAATTATGAATTAACATTCCTACTAACTCAAAGGATGTATCAGAGACATAATGTACACAATGTGATAGTAGAATAACCCTTTTATTCATTTGTAGTCAAAATTATAAATTTGCCCTTACATTTGTACAGAAATGTGTCAGCCAATCTGGTATCTAGGGCACACATCTAACAGGAAGGCTTCTGGGCACAATCAAGTACTTGTAAAGTTAGAGTGTGATCAAGATGGGATTGACCACTCCAAGAGTTAGAGAAGAATGAGTCGCTGTATTTCAATTTAGCAAAACTTTGGCCAGAGTAATCCATCAGATGGATTTGATATTTTGAAATATAATGTGGACAACCAGATCAGAGTTGACAGTTGAACTTTGAAGTGTCCTATGAGTATTTTAGTCAAAGAGATGAATTATATGAAAACTATATCCATATGGGTTCTAAGAATGTTGTTCTACACATTCGACCTATCCGATCGTTGGGTATCATTGCTAGATAGTAACTTCGATTGGTATAGAAATTTATTTTTTTGCTACCGACTTAGGTTCAGACCTATGAAGTCACATATATTAGAGTTCATGATCCAATCGAATGGTTGATCAACGATTAAAAATCATTCTAGGGTTAAACAATCAATACGATTGACATTTAACCTAGTACAAGTGTTGTAGGAGGATCGATTAGCAATTCGATTGCTAATTGGCTTAATTTGATTAAGCCAATGGACTGAGATTAAGTTTAATTGAATATGATTTAATTAGATTTAGTTTGGGCTTGTTGGATCAAGTCCAATTGCTTTATTGGATAAGCCAAGTGCAAAGAAAAACTAATCCTAGTCCAATTAAGACTTGGGTCAACCTAATTTCTAATTCGATTAAAAAATTAAATCAGATTTAAATCTAATTTAATCTAATTAAATTAAGTTTTTAATTATATTAAGACTTATTTTAATTGGATTGATTTGGTTTTGGTTTGATTTGATTTGAGAAACCAAATTTGAGCAAGTCATAGATTGAATCCTAGTAAGACTAGGATCCACCTTGCGCCACCTTAGCCCCCCATGCCCACTCTCTCTTATTTTGTGTGACAAAATCTTCTCTCTCAGGCCTTCATGCATGCTCAAAGCTTTCCACTCTTTCTCTCTTATATAGAATATGGTTGCGGACCAAGTCAAAGTAGGAATTAGTTTGGATTTCAAATTCTATGAGATAGAATTTTAGGAAACTAAAACTCTTTCCTTATGGCACTGATTTTATCCAATTTTTTTTTAGGATTTTTATGAGTTTTATGGCATATATTGTACACCCTTTTCTGGTAGTCCATGGTAGAAAAAGAAGGAGGGGGCACCCAAGAGTTGGGCACCCCTTGTCTTGCCCTATTTGGATTTTTCTTGACTAGGTATTTGACCTAGACAAGGATTCTTCATATCTCATTATTTAAGATGATTTTTTTTTTTAACTTTTTGTGAATTATAGAGCATTGAGAGACCTTTGGGGCATATAAAAATTAAAGAGAAAGAGTATTGGAGCATGGAGATATAATAGATACAAAACTAAGTGTCTGGGTTAGAGCAAAGAGAAGAAGAAGAGGGTCTTCTTCTAGGGTTGCTGAGTTCATCTCTTCCCTTCCTCCATCTGTGAGTTTTCTAAGAGTATCTCACATCTAAAACTCCTTCTTCTATTTTTCATCTTTGGAAGAGTTCAAATCAAGAAGGAGGCATTTGATCAACCATCGAAGAAGGATCAGCACAATACTAGCATACTGTGCTGATTTTCTAGATCAAGACTTCTGATCATGATTCATGGGCTCGTGTAGATGACTCCTAGAGGTCGGATGTATGTATAGCTCATAACATCATTCTCAAATTTGGATCAGCAAAGTTAGAATGTCTAACTTGCAAGGTAATAGATCTGATCTATTATATTTTATATACATTAGATGTAGTATAGAAACATGTTGATATGATCAACATGTAGTTCTTGCTCTTTATATTTTAATTTTTGATTTAATACCATGTAATAATCATGTAATAGGATCTTAGATCTATAGATTCTCTAATTTTATAAGATAAATTTTAATTTATTTTAATCTTTCGCTGCCTGATCTTGAAAAAGTTTCAAGATCTAACCCTGAAACCCTAGATCTGATTCCTTCAATTGGTATTAGAGCCTAGGTTGTTTATTACATGATTATTTATACATGCTTAGATTATTTTTTAGATTAGATCTAATTTATAATCTGATAGTTAAATCTAAAATTAAAATTTTTAGATCAATCACGAACTGTAGGTTGTCCTTCTGTAAGGTTTACCCCTTACAGTGCAAAGGTTGTCCTAGTTCGTGTAGATCTATCTTTAATCATAAATTTGTTAGATGTGATCTAGATTAAATTTATAATTTATTAAATTTAAAAAATATTTAAATCTAAAATAAAATCTTTTTGTTAATAATTTTTGTGCAAAGAACCATCATATATTTGTCTGAAAAATTTGCGCAGTTTAAAGTTGAAATTGTTTCAATTACATGAACCTGTTTAGATTAGATCTAAAGTAGTTTAATGCTTATTTCATTTGCATTTTGATTATGAATCAAACATACAACTTGGTTGGTAGAACTATATTATAAAAATATTTTATAAATATAAAAATTATTTTTGAAAAGCCGAACCCCAACCCTCAGCCCAAAACTTAATTGAGAATTAAGTTGTTTGATTATGTTCTAGGATTGTGAATTGAAGAACCTAAGACACAAACCATAATACATTGGGTTAATGGGTTAGTGGAAATTAGGTCCATTAATTGGGTTAGACCTAAGGTTAGATTAAAGATGGACTTAATTAGAGAATTGACTAAATCTAATGAATTGTTATCTTAGATTAGGTCAAAAATTCTCTAGATCAATTACAATAGTTGTAGTTGGTCAAGTCCATATCTTTAACGAGAACCAAATAGACTTGATTCTTGGCTAAATGGTCTAGCACAAACTATTAGGTTGATCTAATCAAAACTAATTAAATCAGTTAGTGTCTAAGGTAAACTAGACCAGTGGGTTTTAATTGGCAGCCCGCTTACCTGGCTATTTCTGATGATGTCTAAGGCAAGCTTTGGCAGACCCTCCCACCGATCGAACTTACCTGACCTCTTGATGAAATTATGTTTTGATCAGATCACTTGACTATTCGAGCTAACCCATGTCAGCTAAGTAAATCAGTGTGACTGATTTAGGTGCTCCTAGACCATCCCTTTTAATGGTCTCCCTTAAGCTGACTTGGTAAAGCCAGTGGGAGGATCATGATAAGCTGGTTCATCTAACCTCCTCCTCTAAATCAATTAAATTTTCTAAAATTATTAGATCCTTAAAATAAAATAGTTACGGTGATAACTAGATCATAGCCTCCCATTAAGTGGATGATAATGGGTCCATCAGTTGGATAATCATTGGAGGCCCAAAGGCCTGGTGCTTATCGGCTAATGAAATTATCATTCATAATATGATTTCTTGACTGTATCTTTCAAATGGTGGTTAGGTTAGCCAACCAAAGTTGGGCCTAATCATTCATTGGCTAGATGGGCCAAGTATGGTCATGTTAATGGTTGGACCTAACCAGACCTTTTCAGTGGAGGCCAAAGCCTACTGATTAAGGACTGGGGAAAAATTAAAATTACTAGAAATTATTTAGAGAAACAATTGATTATGAACCTACCCTTAGATGTACATGGGTTGGCCAACTAAAGTTGGGCTTGTGTGCAGTCTAAGTGGATTCTAGTACCCACTAAAGAATTAGGGTAATTTCTCGAATTGGAGGTAGAGGCTACCAATTCGAATAAAATAGTGAAAGAAACCTTTTGATTAAAGTCTAAATCTTTAAATTTAATGAATCAATTACTAATTAGGTTATGGTTTTTCTTTATGCAGATATGGCCACTTCCCTATCGCTTTGATCATTGTTGGACAATGATAAGTTGGTGGGATCCAACTTCGATAGCTGGTATCGAAAGTTGAAGATAGTCCTGGAGCATGAACGGATCCTATATGTGATAACGGATCCTACACCTGAGGAGCCAGTTGCCAATGCACGTGGAACAGTCAGAGACACTTACCAGAAGTGGCTCAGTGATCGGACCACGATGCGCTACATCATGCTGGCTGCCATAAGCAATGAGTTCAGTCACAAATTTGAGATGGCTCAGCCAAAGGACATGCTTCAAGTGTTGGAGGATGCCTTTGGCACACCCGATGACATGGAGAGGCACAAGACTAGTTGTGCCATCTTCAACGCCAAAATGTGGGATGGTGCCTCTGTCACTGATCATGTATTATACATGATCGAGCTGATGGAGCATTTAAGCAAGCTCGACTTTTCCTTGCATGAGAAGCTTGGGAAAGATGCAATACTGAACTCACTGCCCAAGTCTTAGCTCCCATTCCTCACTCATTATAGAATGACAAAGCCTGAAGTAAACTATCACTGGTTACTGGGGTTGCTTCAGAACTTTGAAAAGGATCACCAACTCCATAAGGAGTCAGTGAACTTAGTGGGAGGTTCATCTTCTAGTTCTCGACCTTTTAAGAAAGGAAAGAAGAATAAGAAGAAGAAAGTGAAGAAGGTGCAAGTTCAGCTTGGGACATCAGTGCAGGGCCAGATCAGAAAGATCAAGCCCGATAAGAGTCAAACTGAATGCTTTTTTTGCAAAAAGTGGGGGCACTGAAAGAGAAACTATCCTTAGTACATTGCCTCCCTGGACCCGAACAGGCAGAGAAAGAAGCAAGCTATTGCTGGGCAAGGTATTTATATGATAACTCCTTGCAATTTCTCTATTTGTGATATAACTGACTGGGTATTGGATACCTGTAGCCCTTACTATATTTGCAATTTATTGCAGGGATTGCAGGTCAGTAGGAGATTCGAGCAAGACGAGAGGTTCCTGAATATTGGAGATGAAAGACCAGTTCCAGTTCTAGCATTAGAAATCTTGAAACTTGTATTTGAGTCCCATACCGTTGTTCTTAATGATTGTCATTTCTATCTCGGTTTCTTTTTAAATATTATTTCTGTAGGCCTTCTGGCCAAAAATGATTATAAAATTTTAATAAAGAAACAAGTTTGTAATATCATTATAAATGGTGTTACTATTTTTTATGGATATTTGAATAATGGTGTGTATATGTTATCACAACCTATTAACGTAGTCTATTCTACTGGCAAGCACCCCAAATTAGATAGTGTATCAGATATCTACTTATGGCACTATAGTCTAGGTCATATAAACAAGTACAAGATAAACAAGTTGACTCAAGAGGGGATCCTCGAAGTCAGTGATTGTGAATCACTTTCAATCTGTGAGTCCTATCTTCTTGGTAAAATGACCAAGTCACCTTTTACTGAAAAAGGTGAGTGAGCTACTGAGCTCTTGGGCCTAGTACATACTGATGTATGCAGGCCCATGAGCACAAGTGCTAGAGATGGATATTTCTACTTCATCACTTTCACGGATGATCTATCCAGATATGGATATGTCTATCTGATGAAACATAAGTCGGATTCATTTGAAATGTTCAAACGATTTTGAAGTGAAGTAGAAAAATAAACTGGGAAGAGTATTAAAACTCTTTGATCTGACCGAGGAGGAGAATATCTTTCTGGTGAGTTTCTCACATATTTAGGAGAGAATGGGATTCTCTCCCAATGGACACTTTTAGAAACACCACAGCATAATGGTGTGACTGAAAGGAGAAATCAGACTCTGTTAGACATGGTCCGATCCATGATGAATTTTGCCAGCTTGCCGATATCCTTCTAGAGATATGCACTCGAATTGGCCTGTTATCTGTTAAATAGGTTTCTAAGTAAGTATGTAATTAAGACTCCATATGAGATATGGACAGGATATAAGCCAGCACTTTCACACCTTAGGGTCTGGGGGTGCCCGGCCTATGTCAAACGATTAGATATAGATAAACTTGGACCTAGGACTGACAAATGCACATTCATAGGGTACCCCAAAGAGATAAAAAGATATTTTTTCTACCATGCTAATGAACAAAAGGTGTTCGTCAGCCTTAAGGCAATCTTTTTAAAAAAGGAGTTTCTTGGTGAAGGAACCATTGCCTCTAAGGTTGAACTTGATGAAGTTCAACAGGTAGAAGGACCGACACCAATAGCTGAACCTGAGTCAAATTTGATTAGATCATATCTAGAGCCCAATGTATCTACACCATTAAGGCGATCCGATAGAGTACCGCGTCAGTCGGATAGATACTATAGTTTCTTGATTCGGGATGGTGATCCCATCAAACTCGATGAGAACGATGAGGATCCGATCACCTATATGGATGCAATGCAGAAACTTGATTTTGAGAAATGGCTTGAAGCCAAGAAATTCGAAATGGAGTCCATGAAGGTCAACGATGTATGGACATTGGTTGACCCATCTGAAGGGATTAAACCCATTGGGTGTAAATAGGTCTTCAAAAGGTAGAGGGGCACAGACGAAAAGGTGGAGACCTATAAAGCCTGGCTGGTTGCCAAAGGGTATCATCAATATTATGGTATTGACTATAACGAGACGTTCTCCCCTGTGGCAATGCTCAAATCCATTCGGATAATGCTTGCAATAGCTGCCCATCTGGATTATGAGATCTGGCAGATGAATATAAAGACAGTTTTTATGAATGGAGAGCTGACCGAAGAGGTGTATATGATACAACTTGAGAGGTTTACATCCACAGATGAGTCCAAGGTGTGCAAGCTTCAGAGATCCATTTATGGATTGAAGCAAGCTTCTCGGAGTTGGAACATGCATTTTAATAAGATGATCAAAATATATGGCTTCGTTAAGAATAGAGAAGAGCCTTGCATTTATAAATGGGCAAATGGTCTAGTTGTGGTATTCTTTATCTTGTACATGGATGATATTTTTTTAATCGAGAATGATATCCCCACACTACAGGGAATAAAAGTTTAGTTGTCATCGTAGTTCTCCATGAAGGACTTGGATGAAGCATCCTACATCATAGAGATGAAGATCTATAGGGATAGATCTAAAAGGATGCTTAGGTTATCTCAGTCCACATACAGACACAATGCTCAAAAGGTTCAGCATGAAGAATTTCAAGAGAGGCTATCTACCGATAGGCCATGAAATTTCTCTCTCTAAGAAGGATTGTCCGATAACTCCTGAAGAGAGAGAACATATAAGTAGAGTCCCATATGCTTCGATCGTGGGATCTATCATGTATGCCATGACATGTACAAGGCCAGATGTGGCATACTCACTAAGAGTAGTGAGTAGATACCAATCTGATCCTAGAGAAAATCACTGAAAAGTGGTTAAAGCCATCCTTAAGTATTTGAGAAATACTAAGGACCAATGGTTGGTTTATGGTGAGTCAGATCTCAAACTTGTGAGGTTCACAGACTCCAGCTTTCAATCTGACCATGATGATAGTAGAAGCGTATCGGGTTATATCTTTACTCTGAATGGTGGAGCCATCTGCTGGAAGAGTTTCAAGCAGCATACTGTGGCAGACTCTGTTTGTGAGGCAGAGTACATCGCAGCATCGGATACCACGAAGGAAGCTGTGTGGTTGAGAAAATTCATCACTGAGCTCGAAGTAGCACCCTCTCTCAATGGTCTGATCCTACTCTACTGCAACAGCATTGGTGCCATTGCTTAGGCGAAGGAACCCAAAGCACACCAGAAGATGAACCACATTTTGGGTCGCTTCCATCTGGTCTAGAAAATCATGGATCGAGATGACGTCGACCTTCAAAAGATCGATGGAAAGGAGAACCGGACCGACCCCTTCACTAAAACCCTGGTGATAAAGGAGTTCGACAACCACAAGTCGAAGATAGATATTAGATACTGTACCGAGTGGCTTTAGGACAAGTGGGAGTTGTTGGAAAATATGTCCCAAAAGTCAATCGTTAACCTATTGACGGTCGAGCAACATTGTATTGTAATTGATTTGTTAATAAATAAAATATATTTTTGATATTTTCATCATAAGTTTTCATCTTCTAATGAACTCTATTTTGTGATGAAGTCCTTTGGACTATTTAGGTTCGATAAAGAGAAGATTTATCGATTAGTCCTTAAAACTGTTTACGACCAAATGATAGGCTGTTAATAAGGATGACAGCTTCTATCGAGCAAAGGTCGTTGTAGGCCATATGGGTTGGTTGTCTTCTAAACCAAGAAGTATGTGTTGGGAAATATGTCCCAAAAAGCCAATCGTCAAGCTGTTGACGGTTGAGCAATCAAGTATAGTAATTGATTTGTTAATAAATAAAATATATTTGGCATTTTCATCATAAGCTATCATCTTCTAATGAACTCCATTGTTATGATGAAGTCCTTAGGACTATTTAAGTTCGATAAAGAGAGGATTTATCGATTAGTCCTTAAAACTGTTCACCACCAAATGATAGGCTGTTAATAAGGACGACAGCTTCTATCGAGCATAGATCGCTGTAGGCCATATGGGTTGGTTGTCCTCTTAACCAAGGAGTGTGGAGACACTGGTATGGCATACAGGTGAGATGTAAGGGTACATCATCATTGAACGTGACCAACTCCAGAGTATTCTATTGTCGAGAATATCTCTGATGGGATATAGGTATAAGTGTCCCTTAGACCTGAGATCGCCTCAGTGACTTGCAAGCAACTCACTGTGCTTTGGTACTGGACTAATTGAATTTCTAATTCAGGGATGGAAGGCTTCTGGGCACAGTCAAGTACTTGCGAAGTCAGAGTGTGATCGAGATGGGATTGACCACTCCAAGAGTTGGAGAAGAATGAGTCGCTGTATTTCAATTTAGCAAAATCTTGGCCAGGGTAATCCATCAGATGGATTTGATATTTTGAAATACAATGTGGACAACCTGATCAGAGTTGACAGTTAAACTCTGGGGTGTCCTATGATCATTTTGGTCAAGGGGATGAATTATATGAAAACTATATCCGCATGGATTCTAAGGATGTTGTTCTACACATTCAACCTATCCGGTCGTCGGGTACCATTGCTAGATGGTCACTTCGATTGGTATACGAATTTATTCCTATGCTACCGACTTAGGTTCGGACCTATGAGGTCACACACATTAGAGTTCATGATCCGATCAGATGGTTGATCAATGATTAAGAATCGTTCTAGGGTTAAATGATCGATACGATTGACATTTAACCCAGTGCAAGTGTTGCAGGAGGATCGAATAGCAATTCGATTGCTAATTGGCTTAATTTGATTAAGCCAATGGGCTGAGATTAAGTCTAATTAAATATAATTTAATTAAATTTATTTTGGGCTTGATTGGATCAAGTCCAATTGGTTTATTGGATAAGCCAAGTGCAAGGAAAAACTAGTCCTAGTTCAACTAGGACTTGGGTCAATCTAATTTCTAATTTGATTAAAAAATTAAATCAAATTTAAATCTAATTTAATCTGATTAAATTAGGTTCTTAATTGGATTAAGACCTATTTTAATTAGGTTGATCTAATTTTGATTTGATTTGGTTTGGGAAACCAAATTAAAACAAGTCATAAGACAGAATCCTAGTAAGACTAGGATTCCACCTTGTGCCACATAAGCCTTCTCCACGCCCTCTCTCTTATTCAACGCCAATCTCCACTTATTTTGTGTGATAAAAGCCCTCTCTCAGATCTCTCCCACGTTCACAAAAGGTCTCCTCTCTTATTTCTTACATGGAAGGTGGTTTGGATCAAATCTAAAAGGAATAAGTTTGGATTTCGAATTCTATGAGATAGAGTTTTAGAAATCCAAAACTCTTTCAATTTTGCACCGAATTTATCCAAATTTTTTTTAGAATTTTCATGGCTTTTAGGGTATACATTGTACACCCTTTTTTGGTGATCCATTTATGAAAATATGAAGGAGGTGCTCAAGATTTGGGCGTCCCTTAACTTGCCATGTTTAGATAAGCCTTGACTAGGTGTTTGACCTAGACAAGGACTCTATCATATCTCTCTATATAAGATGAGTTTCTTCATGAAATTTTAGAAAAAATTAGAAATTTGAGAGACCTATGTTCTATCCAAAAATAAGAGAGAAATACATTTGGGTCGTGGAGATATAAAAGACGCAAGTTTGGATGTCTAGAGAGAAAAACGTGAAAAAGAAGAGGGTCTTCTTCTTGGGTTTTTATTTTCATATCTTTCCTCCCTCCATCTTGAGTTTCCTGAGAGTGTCTCAGATCTAAAACTCCTCCTTCTACTTTCCATCTTTAGAAGAGTCCAAATCAAGAAGAAGGAGGCACCTGATCAACCATCAAAGAAGGATCAGTGCAGTACTAGCATACTGTGCTGATTTCCTGAAACAGGATTTCTGATCGAGATTCGTGGGCTCGTGTGGATGACTCCTAGAGGCCGGATGCATGTGCAGCTTACAACATCATCCTCAAGCCCAGATCAATAAGGTTAGAACGTCTAACTTGCAAGGTAATAGATCTGATCTATTGTTTAATACATACATTAAATGTAGCTAGTATAGAAACATGTTGATATGATCAACATGTAGTTCATACTATATTTATATATATTTTAATTTTTAATTTAATGCTATATAATAATCATGTAATAGAATCTTAGATCTAGGGATTTTTTGATTTTAAAAAATAAATTTTGATTTATTTTAGTCTTCCGCTGTATGATCTTGAAAGAGTTTCAAGATCTAACCCTGAAACCCTAGATCTGGTTCCTACAATTGGTATCAGAGCTTAGGTTCTTTATTACATGATTATTTATACATGCTTAGATTATTTTTAGATTAGATCTAATTTATAATCTGATTATTAAATCTGAAATTAAAATTTTAGATCAATTACAAACTGCAAGGTTGTCCTGCTGTAAGGTTTACCCCTTACAATGCAAAGGTTGTCCTAGTTTGTGTAGATCTATCTTTAATCATAAATTTATTAGATATGATCTAAATTAAATTTATGATTTATTAGATTTAAAAGATGTTTAAATCTGAAATAAAATCTCTTTGTTAATAATTTTTGTGCAAAGAAATTGTTTAAAGTTGAAATTGTTTCAATTACATGAACCTGTTTAGATTAAATCTAAAGTAGTTTCATTTTTATTTCACCTGCATCTTGATTATGAATCAAACATGCAATATGGTTGGTAGAATCATATTGTAAAATTATTTTATAAATATGAAAATTATTTTTTGAAAAGTCAAACCCAACCCTCAGCCCAAAACTTAATTAAGAATTAAGAAGTTGTTTGATTAGGTTCTAGGATTGTGAATTGAAGAACCTAAGACACAAATCATAACACATTGGGTTAATGGGTTAGTGGGAATTAGGTCCATTAATTGGGTTAGACCTATGGTTAGATTAAAGATGGACTTAATTAGAGAATTGACTAAATCTAATCAATTGTTGTCTTAGATTAGGTCAAGGATTTTCTAGATCAATTACAATAGTTGTAGTTGGTCAAGTCCATATCTTTAACGAGAACCAAATGGACTTGATTCTTGGCTAAGCGGTCTAGCACGAACTGTTAGGTTGATCTAATCGAAACTAATTAAACCAGTTGGTGTCTAAGGTAAACCAGACTGGTGGTTTTTAATTGGGAGCCCGCTTACCTGGCCATTTCTGATGGTGTCTAAGGCAAGCTTTGGCAGACCCTCCCACTGATCGAACTTACCTGGCCTCTTGGTGAAATTATGTTTTGATCGGATCACTTGACTATTCGAGCTGACCCATGTCAGCTAGGTAAATCAGTGTGACTGATTTAGGTGCTCCTAGACCAGCCCTGGTCTCCCTTAAGCTGACTTGGTGAAGCCAGTGGGAGGATCATGATAAGCTGGTTCATCTGACTTTATCCTCTATATTATTTAAATCCTCTAAAATTATTAGATCCTTAAAATGATAAAGTTATGAAGATAACTGAGTCATAGCCTCCCATTAAGGTGTTTGATAATGAGTCCATTAACTCAATAATCATTGCAGACCCAAAGGCCTGGTGCTTGTTGACTAATGGAATTATCACTCATCATATGACGACTTGGAAGTGTCTCTCTAATGGTGGTTAGGTGAGCCAACCAAAGTTGGGCTTAATCATTCATTGGTTAGATACACCAAGTATGATCATGTTAATGGTTGGACCTAACTGGATCCTTACAGTGGAGGCCAAAGCCTACTGATTAGGTTTCTGGGGCAAAATTAAAATTACTAAAAATTGTTTAGAGAAATAATTGGTTATGAACCTACCCTTAGATGTACATAGGTTGGCCAACCAAAGTTGGGCTTGTGTGCAGTCTAAGAGGATTCTAGTACCCGCTAAGGAATTAGGGTAATTCCTCGAATTGGAGGTAGAGGCTACCAATTCGAATAAAATAGTGGGAGAAACCTTTTGATTAAAGTCCAAATCTTTAGGTTTAATGAATCAATTACTAATTAGGTTATGGTTCTCCTTTGTGCAAATATGGCCACTTCCCTATCGCTCCGATCATTGTTGGACAATGATAAGTTGGTGGGACCCAACTTCGGTAGCTGGTACCGAAAGTTGAAGATAGTCCTGGAGCATGAACGGATCCTATATGTGATAATAGATCCTGCACCTGAGGAGCCAGCTGTCAATGCACGTGGAACAATCAGAGACACTTACCAAAAATGACTCAGTGATCGGACCACGGTGCGCTATATCATGCTGGCTATCATGAGCGACGAGTTTAGTCGCAGATTCGAGATGGCTCAGCCAAAGGACAAGCTTCAAGTGTTGGAGGATGCCTTTGGCACACCCGATGACATGGAGAGGCACAAGACTAGTTGTGCCATCTTCAACGCTAAAATACGGGATGGTGCCTCTGTCACTGATCATGTATTGTACATGATCGAGTTGATGGAATGATTGAGCAAGCTCAACTTTTCCTTGCATGAGCAGCTTGGGAAAGATGCAATACTGAACTCGCTGCCCAAGTCTTATCTCCCATTCCTCACTCATTATAGAATGACAAAGCCTGAAGAGAACTACCACGGGTTACTGGGGTTGCTTCAAAACTTTAAGAAGGATCACTAACTTCACAAGGAGTCGGTGAATTTAGTGAGAGGTTCGTCTTCTGGTTCTCGACCTTTTAAGAAAGGAAAGAAGAACAAGAAGAAGAAAGTAAAGAAGGTGCAAGTTCAGGCTAGGACATCAGTGCAGAGCCAGACCAAAAAGGTCAAGCCTGATAAGAGTCTATTCTACTGGCAAGCACCCTAGATTAGATAGTGTGTCAGATATCTACTTATGGTACTGTAGGCTAGGTCATATAAACAAGAACAGAATAAACATGTTGACTCAAGAGGGAATCCTCGAAGTTAGTGATTGTGAATCACTTCCAACCTGTGAGTCCTGTCTTCTTGGTAAAATGACCAAGTCACCTTTTACTGGAAAAG
Organism: Elaeis guineensis; assembly: GCF_000442705.2. Lineage (NCBI taxonomy): Eukaryota > Viridiplantae > Streptophyta > Magnoliopsida > Arecales > Arecaceae > Elaeis > Elaeis guineensis. The sequence goes on along the minus strand of NC_026007.2, from coordinate 43,358,426 downwards.
GTGAGAGAGCTACTGAGCTCTTGAGCCTAGTACATACTGATGTATGTGGGCCCATGAGCACCAGTGCTAGAGGTGGATATTTCTACTTCATAACTTTCACGGATGACCTATCCCGATATGGATATGTCTATCTGATGAAACATAAGTCGGATTCATTTGAAATGTTCAAACGATTCTGAAGTGAAGTAGAAAAATAAACTAGGAAGAGTATTAAAACTCTTCGATCTGATCGAGGAGGAGAATACCTTTCTAGTGAGTTTCTCACATATCTAGGAGAGAATGGGATTCTCTCCCAATGGACTCCTCCAGGAACACCACAGCATAATGGTGTGTTTGAAAGGAGGAATCGGACTTTGTTAGACATGGTCCGATCCATGATGGGTTTTTGCTAGCTTGCTGATATCTTTCTGGGGATATGCACTCGAATCGGTCTGTTATCTGTTAAATAGGATTCCAAGTAAGTCTGTAATTAAGACTCCATATGAGATATGGATAGGGCGTAAGCCAGTACTTTCACACCTTAGGGTCTGGGGGTGCCCGGCCTATGTCAAACGATTAGTCACAGACAAACTTGGACCTAGGTCTGACAAATGCTCATTCATAGGGTACCCCAAAGAGACAAAAGGATATTTTTTCTACCATGCTGATGAACAAAAGGTGTTCGTCAGCCTTAAGGCAATCTTTTTAGAAAAGGAGTTTCTTGGTGAAGGAACCGTTGCCTCTAAGGTTGAACTTGATGAAGTTCAACAGGTAGAAGGACCGACACTAATAGCTGAACCTGAGTCGGATATGATTAGATCAGATCCGGAGCCCAATATACCTGTACCATTAAGGCGATCCGGTAGAGTATCACGTCAGCCAGACAGATACTACGGTTTCTTGGTTCGGGACGGTGATCTCATCGAACTTGATGAGAATAATGAGGATCCGATCACCTATATGGATGCTATGCAGAGATCTGATTCCGAGAAATGGCTTGAAGCCATGAAATCCAAAATGGAGTCCATGAAGGTCAACGATGTATGGACATTGGTTGACCCACCTGAAGGGGTTAAACCCATTGGGTGTAAATGGGTCTTCAAAAGGAAGAGGGGCACAGACGGAAAGGTGGAGACCTATAAAGCCCGTCTGGTTGCCAAGGGGTATCATCAACGTTATGGTATTGACTATGACGAGACATTTTCCCCTGTGGCAATGCTCAAATCTATTCGGATAATGCTTGCAATAGCTGCCCATCTGGATTATGAGATCTGGCAGATGGATGTAAAGACAGCTTTCCTGAATGGAGAGCTGACTGAAGAGGTGTATATGATACAACCTGAAGGGTTTACATCCACAGATGAGTCCAAGGTGTGCAAGCTTCAGAGATCCATTTATGGACTGAAGTAAGCTTCTCAGAGTTGGAACATGCATTTTGATAAGGTGATCAAAACGTATGGCTTCATTAAGAATGGAGAAGAGCCCTGCATCTATAAATGGGCAAATGGTCCAGTTGTGGTATTCCTTATCTTGTACGTGGATGACATTCTCTTAATCGGGAATGACATCCCCGCACTACAGGGAATAAAAGTTTGGTTGTCATCATAGTTCTCCATGAAGGACTTGGGTGAAGCATCCTACATCCTAGGGATGAAGATCTATAGGGATAGATCTAAAAGGATGCTTGGGTTATCCCAGTCCATGTACATAGACACTGTGCTGAAGAGGTTCAGCATGGAGAATTCCAAGAAGGACTATCTACCGATAGGCCATGAAATTTCTCTCTCTAAGAAGGATTGTCCGACAACTCCTGAAGAGAGAGAGCGTATGAGTAGAGTCCCATATACTTCAGCCGTGGGATCTATCATGTACGCCATGATATGTACAAGATCAGATACGGCATACTCACTAGGAGTAGTGAGTAGATACCAATCTGATCCTGGAGAAGATCACTGGAAAGTGGTTAAAGCCATCCTTAAGTATTTGAGAAATACTAAGGATCAATGGTTGGTTTATGGCGAGTCAGATCTGAAACTTGTGGGGTTCACAGACTCCAGCTTCCAATCTAACCATGATGACAGCAGGAGCGTGTCGGGTTATATCTTTACTCTGAATGGTGGAGCCATCTGCTGGAAGAGTTCCAAGCAGCATACTGTGGCAGACTCCGTTTGTGAAGCGGAGTATATCGCAGCATCAGATGCCGCGAAGGAAGCTGTGTGGCTGAGGAAATTCATCAACGAGCTCGGAGTAGCACCCTCCCTCGATGGTCCAGTCTTGCTCTACTGTGACAGCACTGGTGCCATAGCTCAGGTGAAGGAACCCAAAGCACATTAGCGGATGAAGCACATCTTGCGCCGCTTTCACCTGATCCGAGAGATCGTGGATCGAGGTGACGTCGACCTTCAGAAGATCGATGGAAAGGAGAACCTAGCCGACCCCTTCACTAAAGCCCTGGCAATAAAGGAGTTCGACAACCACAAGTCGAAGATGGGTATTAGATACTGTGCCGAGTGGCTTTAGGACAAGTGAGAGTTGTTGGAAAATGTGTCCCAAAAAGCCAATCGTCAAGCTGTTGACGGTTGAGCAACCAAGTATAGTAATTGATTTGTTAATAAATAAAATATATTTGGTATTTTCATCATAAGCTATCATCTTCTAATGAACTCCGTTGTTATGATGAAGTCCTTAGGACTATTTAAGTTCAATAAAGAGAGGATTTATCGATTAGTCCTTAAAACTGTTCATGACCAAATGATTGGCTGTTAATAAGGATGACAGCTTCTATCAAGCATAGGTCGCTGTAGGCCATATGGGTTGGTTGTCCTCTTAACCAAGGAGTGTGGAGACACTGGTATGGCATACAGGTGAGATGTAAGGGTACATCATCATTGAACGTGACCAACTCCAGAGTATTCTACTGTCGAGAATATCTCTGATGGGATATAGGTATAAGTGTCCCTTAGACCTGAGATCGCCTCAGTGACTTGCAAGCAACTCACTGTGCTTTGGTACTGGACTAACTGAATTTCTAATTCAGGGACGGAAGGCTTCTGGGCATAGTCAAGTACTTGCAAAGTCAGAGTGTGATCGAGATGGGATTGACCACTCCAAGAGTTGGAGAAGAATGAGTCGCTGTATTTCAATTTAGCAAAACCTCGGCCAGGGTAATCCATCAGATGGATTTGATATTTTGAAATACAATGTGGACAACCTGATCAGAGTTGACAGTTAAACTCTGGGGTATCCTATGATCATTTTGGTCAAGGGGATGAATTATATGAAAACTATATCTGCATGGGTTCTAAGGATGTTGTTCTACACATTCGACCTATCCGATCGTCGGGTACCATTGCTAGATGGTCACTTCGATTGGTATAAAAATTTGTTTCTATGCTACCAGCTTAGGTTTGGACCTATGAGGTCACACACATTAGAGTTCATGATCCGATCAGATGGTTGATCAACGATTAAGAATCGTTCTAGGGTTAAATGATCAATACGATTGACATTTAACCCAGTGCAAGTGTTGCAGGAGGATCGATTAGCAATTCGATTGCTAATTGGCTTAATTTGATTAAGCCAATGGGCTGAGATTAAGTCTAATTAAATATGATTTAATTAGATTTATTTTGGGCTTGATTGGATCAAGTCCAATTGGTTTATTGGATAAGCCAAGTGCAAGGAAAAACTAGTCCTAGTTCAACTAGGACTTGGGTCAATCTAATTTCTAATTTGATTAAAAAATTAAATCAGATTTAAATTTAATTTAATCTGATTAAATTAGGTTCTTAATTGGGTTAAGACCTATTTTAATTGGGTTGATCTAATTTTGATTTGATTTGGTTTGGGAAACCAAATTAAAATATGTCATAAGACAGAATCCTAGTAAGACTAGGATTCCACCTTGCGCCACATAAGCCTTCTCCACGCCCTCTCTCTTATTCAACGCCAATCTTCACTTATTTTGTGTGATAAAAGCCCTCTCTCAGATCTCTCCCACGTTCACAAAAGGTCTCCTCTCTTCTTTCTTACATGGAAGGTGGTTTGTATCAAATCTAAAAGGAATAAGTTTGGATTTCGAATTCTATGAGATAGAGTTTTAGAAATCCAAAACTCTTTCAATTTTGCACCGAATTTATCCAATTTTTTTTTGGAATTTTCGTGGCTTTTAGGGTATATATTGTGCACCCTTTTTTGGTGATCCATCCATGAAAATATGAAGGAGGTGCTCAAGAGTTGGGCGTCCCTTAACTTGCCATGTTTAGATAAGCCTTGACTAGAAATTAGAAATTTGAGAGACCTTTGTGCCATCCAAAAATCAGAGAGAAATACCTTTGGGTTGTGGAGATATAAAAGACGCAAGTTTGGGTGTCTAGAGAGAAAAATGTGAAGAAGAAGAGGGTCTTCTTTTTGGGTTTTTATTTTCATATCTTTCCTCCCTCCATCTTGAGTTTTCTGAGAGTGTCTCAGATCTGAAACTCCTCCTTCTACTTTTCATCTTTGGAAGAGTCCAAATCAAGAAGAAGGAGGCACCTGATCAACCATCAAAGAAGGATCAGTGCAATACTAGCATACTGTGCTGATTTCCTGAAGTAAGACTTCTGATCGAGATTCGTGGGCTCGTGTGGATGACTCCTAGAGGCCGGACGCGTGTGCGGCTTGCAACATCATCCTCAAGTCCAGATCAACAAGGTTAGAACGTCTAACTTGTAAGGTAATAGATCTGATCTATTGTTTAATACATACATTAAATGTAGCTAGTATAGAAACATGTTGATATGATCAACATGTAGTTCATACTATATTTATATATATTTTAATTTTTGATTTAATGCTATGTAATAATCATATAATAGGATCTTAGATCTATGAATTTTTTGATTTTAAAAAATAAATTTTGATTTATTTTAGTCTTCCGCTATATGATCTTGAAAGAGTTTCAAGATCTAACCCTGAAACCCTAGATCTGGTTCCTACAGTATGGAGACACTGGTATGGCATACAGGTGAGATATAAGGATACATCATCATTGAACGTGACCAACTCCAGAGTATTTTGCTATCAAGAATGTCTCTGATGGGATATAGGTATAAGTGTCCCTTAGATCTGAGATCGCCTCAGTGACTTGCAAGCAACTCATTGTGCTTTGGTACTAGACTAACTGAATTTCTAATTCAGTGATGGAAGCTTTTGGGCACAGTCAAGTCTTGCAAAGTTGGAGTGTGATCAAGATGGGATTGACCAGTCCAAGAGTTGGAGAAGAATGAGTCGCTGTATTTCAGTTTAGCAAAATCTTGGCCAGGATAATCCATCAGATGGATTTGATACTTTGAAATACAATGTGGACAACCTGATCAGAGTTGATAATTAAACTCTGAGGTGTCCTATGATCATTTTGGTCAAGAAGATGAATTATATGAAAACTATATCAGCATGGGTTCTAAAGATGTTGTTCTACACATTCGACCTATCCGACTGTCGGATATCATTGCTAGATGATCACTTTGATTGGTACAAAAATTTATTTCTATACTACCAACTTAGGTTTGGATCTATGAGATCACACACATTAGAGTTCATGATCCGATCGGATGGTTGATTAACGATTAAGAATCATTCTAGGGTTAAACTATCAATACGATTGACACTTAACCTAGTGCAAGTGTTGCAGGAGGATCGATTAGCAATTTAATTGCTAATTGGCTTAATTTGATTAAGCCAATAGACTGAGATTTAGTATAATTGAATATAATTTAATTAGATTTTGTTTGGGCTTGATTGGATCAAGTTTAATTGGTTTATTGGATAAGCCAAGTGCAAGAAAAAATTAGTCCTAGTCCAATTAGGACTTTGGTCAATCTAATTTTTAGTTTGATTAAAAAATTAAATCAGATTTAAATTTAATTTAATCTAATTAAATTAGATTCTTAATTGGGTTAAGATATATTTTAATTGAGTTAATTTGATTTTGGTTTGATTTGGTTTGAGAAACCAAATTTGAACAAGTCATAGATTGAATTCTAGTAAGACTAGGATTCCACCTTGCGCCACTTTAGCCCCACACGCCCACTCTCTCTTATTTTGTATGATAAAATCTTCTCTCCCAGACTTTCACGCATGCCCAAAGCTTTCCACTCTTTCTCTCTTATATGGAATGTGGTTGTGGACCAAGTCAAAGTAGGAATTAGTTTGGATTTCAAATTTTATGAGATAGAATTTTTGGAAACCAAAATTCTTTCCTTATGGCACTGATTTTACCCAGATTTTTTTTAAAATTTTTGTAGGTTTTATGGCACATATTGTGTGCCCTTTGCTGGTGGTCCATGGTAGAAAAAGGAGGGGGCACCCGAGAGTTGGGAACCCCTTGTCTTGCCCTGTTTAGATTTTTCTTGACTAGGTATTTGACCTAGACAAGAATTCTTCATATCTCATTATTTAAGATAAATTTGTTTCTAAAAGTTTTGTGGATTATAGAGCATTGAGAGATATTTGGGGTGTGTGAAAATCAAGGAGAAAGAGTGATGGGGCGTGAAGATATAATGGATACAAAACTAAGTGTCTGGGTTAGAGCAAAGAGAAGAAGAAGAGGGTCTTCTTCTAGGGTTACTGAGTTCACCTCTTTCCTTCCTCCATCTGTGAGTTTTCTGAGAGTATCTCACATCTAAAACTTCTTCTCCTATATTTTATCTTTGAAAGAGTCCAAATCAAGAAGAAGAAGGCATCTGATCGACCATCGAAGAAGGATCAACACAGTACTAGCATACTGTGCTAATTTTCTGGATCAGAACTTCTGATCGTGATTCGTAGACTCATGTAGATGACTCCTAGAGGTCGGACGTGTGTGCGGCTCACAACATCATCCTCAAGGTCGAATCAGTAAAGTTAGAACGTCTAACTTGCAAGGTAATAGATCTGATCTATTATATTTTACATATATTAGATGTAGTATAGAAACATGTTGATATGATCAACATATAGTTTTTGCTTTTTATATTTTAATTTTTGATTTAATACCATATAATAATCATGAAGGAGGAAAATCGCTTTTCTTCGTAGGATCTTTTAGATTTCACCAAATCTAGGGTGGAATAAATTTAAAAAAAAATTATTCTATATATATTTTAGATCTAAGTCTCTAGATCTAATCTTCATATCTGATATTTAAAATCTAAAATTAAATCTAAAATTATAATGGAAGAAGAAGTACCTCAAGGGTAATCTGATTACCCTGTAGATGATTTCTGCACAGCCCGAGGTTCTGATGTAGCCACGCAAGCACCTGACCTCTACCGATATCCACTCGAGTAGGATCTAAAATATCTTCTCCTCACGAATCTATGCTCCAAAAATCAGATCTCTATCTGATTTAGAAGTACTTTAGAACTCCTTCTGAAGTTGGAGCAGCAGCCTGTCGAAGATGTCCTGCAGCCTTCTGTTCCAAGCATCACCACGCATTGGATCTCTGCCAGATGGATCTCTAACTCTTTGGACATGAAGAGGGGAGGAAGGAGAGAAAGGAGGATGTAGAGAAGAGGGGAGGGGGTGGCAGCTATTGGATTTTGTGCATAAAACAACTTCTGCCTCGAAACCTTAGGTGCAGCAGGGTTTATATAGACCCTGTATGCTGTGCAGTGCCACATCATTCAACCAATCAAAAAATTCTAATAAATTTTTGAAAAATTTTGATTGGTGGAGTGATGTAATCTGATCATATCAGATAAGAACTCCCACCCTCTCTCCTAAGTTGGCACCAACTTTGGATAAGCTCAGGCAAGGTGGCGCCAAAGAGTCCATGTTTATCAGGACTCTTTGGTTCTTATCCATTTGGGGTGCCCACTTTAATCCAATTGGGCTCATGCCATAATCTGATTATGGCACCCAATTCAATTAAATTTTGATATGTGGACACTCCACAAAAATCTTCTAATGAGCTCTCTTCAGTTTAAGATCCATATGTCAACATTTGATAGATGTCCTAAAATAAAATTTGCAAGTGCTAGGAATTAGCAGGTGTTATCTTAAATTCATTTCATGAATTAAGACAAGCATTTTTTGAGCTGGACAAACTTCATTTAGACTGAGAGAAACTTTTTTAAGGTTCTCTGGATAAGTCAAATCACATTTAGCTCAGTAGAGACAGAAAAGATTACACGAGGAGAAAGTTAGGCTCAATCGTGTGCTAGCATGATTTTCTTGAACCTAATTGGATCTTATCCAAATCAATTGGGTTAGCCCAATTGATGACATCCAGACCTTAACCCTTGTTTGTGTGATCCAGTTAGGTTCAATTCTGTATGATAATGAGACATGTCATGATCTCATCATCGACATCATCGAAACTCTTTTCGATGGATCAGAACTCTTCTGATTCAGATAATTAGAATGATCGATCATCAATATCATTCTAATTGCTCTCAAAATCTACCAGTGACACCCAGTAATATGTGGTGGCAACCCACCAGAACTGAAGATGAAACTCTCGGTGCAGCTACCTGTGCGATTGAGTTTTTCTATCATGAGTTCCGATTGAATTAGGGTTAAGGTGAACTCGTCAAACCCAACATCAGTCATATAAATCAATCGATCGATCCGAGTCTAATGTGAAATCCTAATGAAAAACTCTTTTTCATTTTTTCACTATGCCATGGCCATGGGCTTAAGGACTCAATCTTTCGATCATCATAGGACTACTCCTCTCATCTATCGAGGTTGATAGATCCCATTTTGGTGCGACCTACTTCCTACAATGAATATGCTACAGCCAACATACACCTCAGGGTTTTGAATGGCTAGGAGACCGAGTTATGGTGTAGTCAAACTATAACACACTCAAAGTGAACTGTCGATACACCTCAGGTTAAAGAACTAGACACACAACTGCAGCATCAAGCTAGTCATTGACGAGAAGGTAGACTTCCTTATGACTGCTTAATGTGGTCAAGCTCAGTACTCTCATTCTCAATGAATACCTGTACTCTTGCTTCGATGTCTTCACATCGTAGACTCAAGACACATCTTTCCTAAGGAAGCGATCGTACACCAACCTTCTAAATCGATCACCATCCTCGTGATGATCCTATGGTCAGGAGCTATTTATGAGTTAGTTATGTAAATTCATGTCTTAAATTTTCAACTCTTAAAAATATGAATTAACATTCCTACTAACTCAAAGGATGTATCACAGACACAACGTATGCAATGTGATAGAAGAATAACCCTTTTATTCATTTATAGTTAAAATTATAAATTTACCCTTAGATTTGTATAGGAATGTGTCAGCCAATCTGGTATTTAGGGCACACATCTAACAAACTCCCACTTGACCTAATGCCAATTGGCTACATATCTAAGTCCCATCTTCTCAAGGTGGGCTTCGATCTTCTGCTGGCTTAATGGCTTTGTCAGCAGGTCTGCCACATTGTCTGTGGAGTCGACTCTCTTGACCTCGATATAACCTTTTTTGAGGTAATCACGGATCAGATGGAATCGTCGCTCGATGTGCTTGGACTTCTGGTGAGACCTTGGCTCCTTAGCTAGGGCTATAGCGCCATTATTGTTGCAATAAAGAGATATGGCATCCGATGACATCACTCCAAGCTCTGCGGCAAACTTCTTAAACCAGAATACCTCTTTTGTAGCTTTCGATGCAGCAATATACTCTACCTCCATGGTGGAATCAGCAATCACCGTCTGCTTGGAACTCTTCCAGCTGACTGCACCACCATTGCAAATGAACAGACTTCCAAATATTGACTTTCGATCATCTATATCAGACATAAAGTCTAAGTCTGTATATCCCTGAATCTGGAGTTCTCCATTCCCAAAGACTAGAAACATATCTTTAGTCCTTCTCAAGTACTTAAGGATACATTTCACAGAAGTCCAGTGCTCTTTGTCTGGATTTGATTGACATCTGCTTGTGACACTCACAGCATGGACTATATCAGGTCGTATACATAGCATGGCATACATGAGACTCCCTATTGCCCAAGCATAAGGGATCTTTCTCATGCGTTCAATCTCCTCAGGTGTGCTAGGGCACATCTTCTTGGAGAGATGAATGCCATGTCTAAAAGGCAATAAACCTCTTTTGAAGTTTTTCATGCTAAACCTCTTTAGCACCTCCTCTATGTACATCTTCTGTGAAAGTCCGAGCATCCTATTTGGTCTATCTCTATAGACCTTAATACCCAGTATAAAGGATGCCTCTCCTAGATCTTTCATAGAGAACTCCTTAGACAATCATACTTTGACTGAGATCAACATGGGAATGTCATTTCCAATCAGGAGGATGTCATCTACTACAATACGAGGAAGACAACTGTGCTCCCACTGACCCTTTTGAACACACATAGTTCCTCCTCGTTCTTGATGAAACCAAACATTTTAATCATATCATTGAAACGAGTATTCCAACTCTGAGATGCTTGCTTAAGTCTATCAATGGATCTTTGCAGCTTGCAGATCTTATGATCATCATCACTGGATGTGAAACTAAGTGACTGTTCCATATAGATATCTTCCTCAAGATTTCCATTTAAGAATACCGTTTTCACATACATCTGTCATATTTCATAATCGAAATAGGCTGCAACAGCAAGCAATGTGCAGATGGATTTTAGCATGGCTACGGACGAGACGGTATCCTGATAGTCAATGCCTTCACGCTGACTATAACCTTTCGCTACGAGCCTAGCCTTGAATGTCTCCACATTCTCATCTATACCTATTTTTCTCTTGAAGATCTATTTACACCCAATAGGTACAATACCTTCAGATAGATCTACCAAGATTCAGACTTGGTTTGAGTGCATCGAGTCAATTTCTGATCTCATTGCCTCTAACCATTTCTCAGAGTCGATATCTGATATTGCCTCATCATAGCTCTTAGGATCATCACCATGAACCACATTTCCCATGAGGAATATTTTCTTTACATCCTCTTGTATGGTACCTAAGTACCTTTCAGGAGGATGAAAATCTTAATCGATCTACGAGGTGGAAGAGGTTGTGCTAGGACTGGTTCTGATTGATTTGGTTCCTCAGGTTCTTTAGCTCATTGCTCTTGAGAGATATTCTCCTTAAGCTTAATTATTCTTTCGATGCCACCATCTTGAATAAATTATTTTTCAAAAAAAATAGTATTTTGACTCACAATCACATTGTGATCTTCCAAAATATAAAATAGTATCCTAATGACTCTTTAGGATATCCTATGAATCGAGCTTTAAAAGATCTGAACTCTAACTAGTCTGCCTATTGTCTCTTGACATGAGCCGGACAACCCCAAATTCTGAGATGATTTAGACTTGGCTTCTTACCATGCCATATCTCATACGGTGTGGTAGGAACGATTTTAGAGGGAACCCTATTCAATACATAAATTGCTATCATGAGACAATATCCCCAAAGAAATTCAGAGAGGTCTATGAAGCTCATCATGGAACGGACCATATCTAAAAGGGTCCGATTTCTCCGTTCTGAAAACCCGTTGAGTTGAGGCATTCCAGATGGAGTCTATTGAGAGACTATACCATTGTCCTTAAGATAGTTTAGGAGCTCCCGACTAAGATATTCACCTCCTCGATCTGATCGAAGAACCTTAATGGGCTTTCCTGTTTGTTTTTCTACCTCATGTCTGAATTCTTTGAACCTTTCAAAAGCTTTATACTTGTGTTTCATTAGAAATACATACCTGTATCTAGATATATCATCAATAAAGGTAATGAAGTAGATGTAGTTACCTCTAGCCGGCACATCAAATGGGCCGCACACATCCGTATGTACTAGGGCAAGTAGGTCTGTGGCCCTTTCTCCATGTCCCATAAAAGGAAGCTTGGTCATTTTGCCTTGAAGGCATGATTCACAAATTGGATATGACTCGAAAGTCAATGGACTCAATAGCCCAGATTTCTCTAATTTGTTAACTCTGTCTTCCGCTATATGACCTAGCCTTAGGTGCCACAGATTTTTATCATTTAGACTATCTCTAGGCCTTTTAATTCCTATGGCATTCACATTTTGCTCAATATTAAATACAGATACATCAATATATAGCTGATAGAAATCGTTAATAAGAAAATCATCTACAACTTTATTATCTTCATAAAAAATATTATAATGGTCCTTATGAAAGCTAATCACATAGACTTCTTGTGCTAAACATGAAACAGAAATCAAATTCCCGCTTGCTGTAGGCACATAATAACAATCTCTAAGAAATAAATCTAATCTTAATGGTAATCGCAGAGGGTAGGTTCCCACGGCCACAGCAGTAACTCTTGCTCCATTTTCGATGCGTAGGATCATCTCCCCATCCCTCAGCCACCTGCTCTTCTCAAGATCCTGCATAGAAGTGCACAAATGGGCACTAGAACCAGAGTCAAGCATCCAACTGGATGCAGAAGAAATCGTAAGATTAGACTCTAAAATGAGCATACCTCCAGAAGGACCATCCTTCTTGTTCTTCAAGGTGGCTAGGTACTGAGGACAGTTCTGCTTCCAATGGCCGTCTGATTGGCAGTGAAAATATTTTCTCTTATCAGTAGCCTTCTTCTTCGGTTCTGTCTTCTTCTTCTTACCATCCATCTTCTGCTTCTTCGCAGACTTCTTTTTCTTTTCAAAAGATTTTCTCTTGAAAGAAGTCCGCTCCACAGTAAGAACTGAGCCTTTTGAACCCTTCATAGAAAGCTCAGCCATAACCAGCATGTTCATTAACTCGGCCAAGGTACACTGCATCTTATGCATATGAAAGTTCATGATGAACTGACCATATGCATCAGACAGGACTGAAGGATCACATCAATCTAAAAATCCTTGTCTAAGATCATACCGAGCTTCTCAAGCTCCTCAAGATCCTTGATCATTGTCAAATAATGATCTTGGACTGACTGCCCATCATGCATCTTGGCCTTAAAAAGTCTTTGACAGACTTGATACTCGACCGCGTGACTCTGTTCACCAAACAACTCTTGCAGGTGAGCCAACATTTGGCAGGTAGTCAAAATATTCTCATCTTGGCACTGCAAGTCATCAGACATTGCACCCAACATGTAGTACCTTGCTTTGTTATTATCATCCATCCACTTTTCCAGAGATGCTCTCTGTTCAGCAGTCGGATGTGCTGGTATGGCAGGTGGGTCCTGGTCCAAGACATGAGTCAATTTTTCAAAACCCAGAATAATGCTGTAGTTCCTCAACCAGTCCTTGAAATTGGGTCCAGTCAATCAGTGGGTGTTTAGCATTTTGGTCAGAGGGTTTGAGGCAGACATGTTTCCTGTAGAGAGTCAAAAATTTCTAGTTAGATTTTATAATCAGACTTAACCAATTTGTTTAGAGATTTTATTTTTAAACAAATTAGGCTCCCACTATTTTCTCAAATCCCTACACTCTCTTGGTAGAGATGTGAAAATCTCCGTGATCAGTGATTATTAGTGGGTGGTGCGGTCTCACCGACTGGCTCACCACCTCACCTAACAGTTATTGGTGATGGGTCAATCGATGAGTGAACAACTCTTGTCCAATAATTCTCTAATCATGGTGCACCCCAAACTTGGTCTCTAATTCATGAAGCTCACCATGCTCGGGATATTGCTCCAATTCTTAGTTAAGTCAGACCCACCATTTGCATGAACTAGATTCCTGATTGGGTCCCTCACCGTATCCAAAATATTGAGCCCAATCCATCCTCTAATTCGTAGCATCCAATGCCTAATGGACATGGTTGCATCTTTCCGATGCAACTGAGCCACTGTAACCAGCCAAGAACAATCAACCCTGGGAAGGGCCTGCCCATCCACAATGGTGGAAGATCTAGACTTAATATTTTCTTAGGAAGATTTGATTTAGGTCTCATTAAACTTGACTTAACATAGTCATAATAATTATGACTAACCTAGTGGCATGGGTCAGCTCGAATTGTTAGCCATCTCTAATCAGAACTGAGTCGACACATATGGCTAGGTAAGTGAGATCGGTGGGAGGGATATGCCATTAACTTGACAAGAATGCATTCGAGTCGAGTAGCTCCCAATTAAAAACCAGTCGGTCGCATCTACCCAACTTACCTTAGACACCAAATTGTCGAACCAGAACTAATTGGGTTAGCCTACAATCCAGACTCTAACCTTTGAGCAAAATTAGGTCTTAACTTGATCGGGTCACATCTAAATATGATTCAACCTTGATCCAGACATAATCCCATTAGGTTGATCAATTATTAGCTTTCATGATCCCACCTAACCAACTCTTGATTCGGTTTGATCAACCGCTAGACCTAATTGAGCTACCCAAGTCCGAACCCAATTTTATGAAAATATCTTAGATCTGAAATTCTCAATTTTAGACCTAACTTAATTTCATAAGCTTAATTCATTAATTAAGTTTGGGTTCATAAACAAAGCATATAAAATAAATCTTAGGGTTTCAGGATCTAGGTTTTTGCAGAAAAGTAAGTTTTGATTTCTGATTAAGGATGAACGCACGGCACCTCTACACATCATATGAACACCCCATTGAATGGAAAGAGAGGGTCTTAAAATCTTACTTCATTCTTATGATCGAACGGCCATGAAGAATACTTTAATCAGAAATATAAATTTAACTACAAAACTAGTTAGATCTAAATTAACATATCACATATATAATTTAAGATTTAACTAATACATGCTTTGCATACATCTCATGTATCAAAAATTGATCTAATTAACATGATTTTAGATCTGATACATCACATATAATATCTAAAAAATAAGATTTAAATTGAACTATTCAAAATTAAATCTATTCTAGACAAGTTACTAGAATAATTCTACAACTAGTCTAGGCATGCAGCAGATCAATTTTATGGAAAATTAAAATTTTATTTTTTATTTTTGATCTGATTATAACACTTATAACATTAAAAAAATAAAGAATAAATTAGATTTAATTTATATTTTAATCTCATTAAAATATAAAACTTAAGACTATTCATGGTTCAACTAATCCAAGTCTAGTCATGCATCTCATGTATGTTAGACTTCTTAGATTTAATTTTAAAAATTTTGATTTTAGATCTTATCACATCTGATGTGATATTTGAAATTTTTTAATATCAAATAAATTAAAATTAAAATTAGATCTAAATTAGATCTGAAACTGAGCCATCAACCTAGCTCTGATACCACTTGAAGGAGGAAAACTATTTTTTCTCGTAGGATCTTCCAGATTTCACCAAATCTGGGGCTGAATAAATTTAAAAAAAAATTATCCTATATATATTTCAGATCTAAGTCTCTAGATCTAATATTTATATCTGATATTTAAAATCTAAAATTAAATCTAAAACTATTATGGAAGAAGAAGTACCTCAAGGGTAATCTGATTACCCTGTAGATGATCTCTGCACAGCTCGAGGTTCTGATGTAGCCACGCAAGCACCTAACCTCTACTGGTATCCACTCAAGTAGGATCTAGAACATCTTCTCCTCACAAATTTATGCTCCAAAAATTAGATCTCTATCTGATTTGAAAGTGCTTCAGAACTCCTTCTGAAGTTGGAGCAGCAGCCTGTCGAAGATGTCCTGCAGCCTTCTGTTCCAGGCGTCACCACGCCTTGGATCTCTGCCAGATGGACATTCAACTTTTTAGACATGAAAAGGGGAGGAAGGAGAGTAGGGGAGGATGTGGAGAAGAGGGGAGGGGGTGGCAGCTATTGAGTTTTGTGCATAAAATAACTTCTGCCTCGAAACCCTAGGCGCAACAGGGTTTATATAGATCCTGTATGCTGCATAGTGCCACATCATTCAACCAATCAAAAAATTCCAATAAATTTTGAAAAAAATTTAATTGGTGGAGTGATGTCATCTAATCATATCAGATAAGAACTCCCACCCTCTCTCCTAAGTTGGTGCCAATATTGGATAAGCTCAAGCAAGGTGGCGCCAAAGAGTCCATGTTTATCAGGACTCTTTGGTTCTTATCCATTTGGGGCGCCCACTTTAATCCAATTGGACTCATGCCATAATCTAATTATGGCATCCAATTCAATTGGGTTTTGACATATGGACACTCCACAAAAATCCTTCAATGAGCTCTCTTCAGTTTAAGACCCATATGTCAACATTTGACAGATGTCCTAAAATGAAATTGGCAAGTGCTAGGAATTAGCAGGTGTTGTCTTAAATTCATCTCATGAATTAAGACAAGCCTTTTCTTAGCTGGACAAGCTTCATTTAAACTGAGGAAAACTTTTTCAAGGTTCTCTGGGTGAGTCAAATCACATTTGGCTCAGTAAAGATAAAAAAGATTACACGAGGAGAAAGTTAGGCTCAATCGTGTGCTAGCATGATTTCTTTGAACCTAATTGGATCTTATCCAAATCAATTGGGTTAGCCCAATTGATGACATCCAGACCTTAATCTTTATTTGTGTGACCCAGTTAGGTTCAATTTCTTACGGTAATGAGACATATCATGATCTCATCATCGACATCATCAAAACTCCTTTCGATGGATCAGAACTCTTCTGATTCAGATAATTAGAATGATCGATCATCAATATCATTCTAATTGCTCTCAAAATCCACCAGTGACACCTAGCAGTATGTGGTGGCAACCCATCAAAACTGAAGATGAACCTGTCGGTGCAGCTACCTGTGTGATTGAGTTCCTCTATCATGAGTTCCGACTGAATTAGGGTTAAAGTGAACTCGTCAAATCCAACATCAGTCATATGAATCAATCGATCGATCCGAGTCTGATGTGAAACCCTAATGAAATTTTTTTTTTCATTATTTCACTCTGCCATGGCCATGGGCTTAAGGACTCAATCTTTCGATCATCATAGGACTACTCCTCTCATCTACCGAGGTTGATAGATTCCATTTTGGTGCGACCTAGTTCCTACAATGAATATGCTATAGCCAACATACACCTCAGAGTTTCGAATGGTTAGGAGATCGAGTTATGGTGTAGTCAAACTATAACACAATCAAGGTGAACTGTCGATGCACCTCAGGTCAAAGAACTAGACATACAACTGCAGCATCAAGCTAGTCATCGACGAGAAGGTAGACTTCCTTATGACTGCTTGATGTGGTCACGCTCAGTACTCTCATTCTCAATGAATATCTGTACTCTTGCTCTGATGTCTCCACACCATAGACTCAAGACACATCTTTCCTAAGGAAGCGATCGTACACCAACCTTCTGGATCGATCACCATCCTCATGATGATCTTATAGTCAGGAGCTATTTATGAGTTAGTTATGTAAATTCATGTCTTAAATTTTTAACTCTTAAAAATATGAATTAACATTTCTACTAACTCAAAGGATGTATCACAGACACAATGTATATAATGTGATAGAAGAATAATCTTTTTATTCATTTATAGTCAAAATTATAAATTTATCCTTAGATTTGTACAGAAATGTGTCAGTCGATCTAGCATCTAGGGCACACATCTAACAAATCATATAATAAGATCTTGGATCTAGAGATTTTTTAGTTTTATAAGATAAATTTTGATTTAGTTTAGTATTCCTCTGCCTGATCTTGAAAAAATTTCAAGATCTAATTCTAAAACCCTAGATCTGGTTCCTTCACTGGGATGCCCCCAAACCAACTTCATATCAGGTGTTGGTCAGCCTACATGAGAGGCTATTCCCAGTGCAAATAGGAATACTCATATCTCATCCAAAATGGATCCAATTCGAATCTAATTTAAAGCTGGATCGAAATAATTTCGAAAGGCTGTCAATCTCAAACTCAAGACTTTTGTACCAAATCTAACTAGGATTTTGGATCTAATTTAAGACTAATTAATTCAGATCTAATATAAAATTAATTAGTACTTAAATTCAATCTTTCATATACTGCATAGATCATAAATTGAAAACTGTTCATCTTCGAGATTGAACCTGAACCTCATGTGCAGTGCTAGTTAGATATAGTCAACTCTTCAATCTCGTTTAACCCATAACTTAATTCTCAATAAAGTTAGCTTATATATTCAATCAAGTCAAGTACTTCTAAATTGAATATATAAATATAGATCAATTTCTTTCTACTTTGTCTAATTTGTGTGTGTGACTTTATAGGTTCAAACACTAAGCCGGTAGCATAGGAACTAATTCCTGCACTAATCGAGATACCATCTAGCAATGATTTTTGATGTCCAGATAGGTTGAATTATCATAAAAAAAATTTTAGAACCTATACACATGGTTACCGCATAATTCATACCATCTAGCAATGATTTTTGATGTCCAGATAGGTTGAATTATCATAAAAAAAATTTTAGAACCTATACACATGGTTACCGCATAATTCATCTTTTTGACCCTGAATACTCTAGGATGGTCTCAGGTTAACTATCAATCGAGATTGCTTCATCCGCATTATATTTCAATCTTTCAAATCCATCTCATGAATTATCTTGGCCAAGGCTTTAAAAAATTGAAATACAGTAATACATCAACTCCAATAATCTAGAGGGGTCAATCCCATCTTGATCCACACACAGACTTCTCAAGTACTTAACTGTACCCAATAGCCTTCCATCACTGTATTAGAAATCTAGATAGTCCGGCACCAAAGCACAGTGAGTTGCTTGCAAATTATTATGGTGATCTCAAATCTGAAGGATACTTATACCCATATATTTCGCGAGTAGCTCTTGACAGTAGAACACTCAGCAGATGAGTCACTTGTTCAGTGATGATGTATCCCTATATCTCATCTGTATGCCATAACAGTGTCACCACACTCTTTGGTTAAGAGGACAACCAATCATATGGCACACAACAACCTCCACTCGATAAACATCATCATCTTTTAATGACGTATCATTTGGTCGCGAACATGTTTAAGAACTATACGATAAATCCTCTCTTTATCGCATACTAGCATAGTTTTAAGGACTTCATCACAACACAAGAGTTCAAAAAAGATGTTACTTTATAATAAAAAATATCAGAATAACTTTTATTTATTAAATAATAATTCATATACAAGAATGGACTCAATCGTCACATGATTGGTTTTAGGACACAATTCCCAACATCCTCTTCATGCCATCTCATGTCTTTCGATATCTTTGCCAACATAAACAACTTTTGCAGCCTCGATATCAAAGAAAATTGCCACATCAACTTTTGAGGAACATGGGTTGATGTGCTGTCTTTGTTCTATTTTCATCTTGATATACTACACCTTGTACTCTCATTTTGGTTGGTATCCCTCTCCCAATAGAGCATGCAATCATTAGGGTATGCATGTATCTTGTTGTAAGTAAAGCCCAGCTGCTCAATAATCTTCGATGCCTCATAATTATTTTTCAAAATTTGTGCATTGTCCAAAAAAATATCCTCCAAAAGCTCTAGTATACAGTTCGCTCTATTATTACTAAACCCATTAGAGCATTTCGCATGATACAATCAGATTAAGAACTCAAGCTTTACCATCTTTTCCAACCAAGATATACTGAAACATTAGCATCCTCCATCAACTTATGGACCTTCTCCATATCCTCATTGTTTGTCATTCTACCAACCATGGGATTAGGCATGGATGTAGATGCACCATCATTATGGTCAACAAATGGAAAGATATCATGAACCATTTGTTCCACTCCCCTATCATGTTGATTGCCTCCTTGCGGTCTACACTCATCATGTTCATCCCAACAAATTTCACAACCAGGTTTAAAGTCAAAAATAGTGAGGTGATCATTTACATCTTGATGGGTAGTCAAGGCCCACCCATACATTTCTTACAAAAACATTGGATAACTCCATGGTCTCTGAATTTCTCTATAGCAAAATCAAAAACTTTTAAAATCCAACCTCATATTCTGGTGAGAGCCTACTCAACTTCATCCACCCCTTATCCATTATAAAAATGGTGATACTGTAATTAAATCATGTGTGGAAATAAGACACAATACAATAATATCAAGATAATTTGGTAGTAATTGCTTACAATTTGCACATGCATACCAATGCTTAGAGTTCATAATATCATTACATAGATAAAACAAAATATGTTATTTCAATCATGACAAGTTGAGAAGGACTAACCAAATATTGCATGCATTATAAACAAATATTTGAAAGAATAAAAATATATTAAATATTATTTTTAGATATGTAATAAATGTATCCTATCATCAAGTAATAGATAAAGATAGGTCCTATCCATTTCAAAAAATACATTAATTCTATAGGTCCATTACAGTAATTAAACGATACGCAACAGAGACTGAAAAAAATTTTGACAGTATCTTTTCTTAGTTCTCCCGTATAGGAAGAATAAAAGAAAAATACTGTTCAAAGTTTTTTTTGAACCCTCAGCATACTATTTGATTACTATAATGACTATAGAATTACTTGCATTTCTCAAACTATCCATAGTAGACAATCAATTAATCAATGTACATAATTCTTTCATCCATACAAAAATAAATAAATATACGAATACATTAGAATATGTACATCAATCAACTGATAGGTCTATCGCTCCATGCAATAAAAATTTTATTAAAATTAACACAATTAATGTTCCATCGGTCTAAGCACACTAGGCACATGAGGACTAGATGTCTTGGACGCCAGCTATGACCCAAGGCCCGAACATGCAGGGCATGCCCAGGCCCCATGTTTGCAATGCTGCTCGGCACCATCCCGCCAGCACGGCCCAGAACCAGCCAGCACGACCTGGAACCTACTAATGGGTGTTGTCTTTAAATATTATTATGAAATAATTAAAAATATTATTATAAATATTATAAATAATTATAAATGATTATAAATATTATTATAAATAAAATCATACCTACAGCTATGGGGAGGGGGTCGTGCAGAGCTACAGGGGTCATTGGTGACGGTGCTAGAGGGGGGGGCAGTGGTGGGGTGGGGCATGAGGCCAAAGGGGGCCGAGGCCGAGGAAGGGGGCGACACTAGAGGGAGGGCGGCGGCCAAAGGGGGCTAGGATCGAGGGAGGTGAGGCGTAGGGCCAAAGGGGGCTGGGAATGAGGGAGGGGGCGGTGCTAGAAGAAAGGGGTGGTGCTAGAGGGAGGGCAGCAGCCAAAGGGGGTCAGGGTCGAGGGAGGTGGGGTGGAGAGAGATGGGGCCAAAGAGGGCAAAGGGTGGCAGGGCCGAGGGGGCTGAGGCAAAGGGAGACAGGGCCAAAGGGAGCCAACGGCAGCACTAAAGGGAGGGGGCGGCGGCAGGCTTGGCCGGCGATGGGGGCGGGTAGAGTTTCGGGTAGAGAGGAGAGAGAGAGAGGTGGGCATATGAAATGAAAAAAAGAGGGCACAATTGGGAAGAAATTTATAGAACTATGGCAGCGGCTTTCAAAAATCGTTGCCATAGGTCTATAGCAGCAGTAATCAACCACTGCAATAGATATTTAGGGACCTATGGTAGTGGTTTTAGAAATCATTGCAGTTACAAAGCAACCGCTACTATAGAGCCTAAATATAAATATTTTTTATATTCTTCTCTGGATATGGTATAATATTAAAATTTAAAGTCCATCTTCACTGTTTATTATCTAAATAATTATCGTGATAAATGATTACCTCGACCAGATAGTCCTCGCTATGTCGATCAATAAAATTTGATATCGATGATCATGAATGACCGCATGATGATCTTATAGATAGAGATCATCGTGAAGTGAAATTTAGTGCAGGGGTAAAACGGTAATTTTAAATTTTTTTCAAAATCACTATTTTGCAGTAAAAATTATTAATTAATCTAATTAATTAATATATATTTACCCTATACTAAGATCTAAATATGATATATAGCATGCATGCATTTAAATTTGAAATTCAAATTTGAACAGTAAATAATTTACTGTTATGTGTTCCGAACATATTACCTTTGTGTGAGTAGTTGATCACCGTAATCTGATCACTATCGGGAGGGTTTGATCATCACAACATAGCCACACAGTGTATCTACCCTCTGTGGATCGTCCACACGAAGCTCCCGATCTGATCGGCTCCTCACGAATGCTAGTTCGTGACTGCACCTTTTTGATGGCCGATATTGATCGAACTCCTTCGATCGATGTCTGCTGACTCTTCAGATGCTTTGAATCATCAGCAAAGATGGTAGAGAGGTTGATAATACTCTTCCTGAAGTTTGGTGGGCTCACGATACTCGTAGCTCACATTCTCACTTCCCGAACCCTAAGCCAAAACCCTAGGGTACACAAGAAAAGCTTGCACCCACTTCTCTCTCCTTTTCTCTTCTTTTCTTTTCTTTTCTCACGCAAGAAACCTCTCTCATGCTACCCTTTTTTCTCTAATCATCTATGCGCATGCCCTCTCTTATCTCCCTTTTAAAATGATGCAAGACCGCATCTTTGCAGCGTTTTTACCGCGTGAGAGGATAAAGATAAGTGGTTGCTCATTTAAATTTAAATCGAATTTGAATTCAAATGCCAACCAACTCAATCCTATCCACTCTACATGTGAGAAGAGAGGAGGCATGGCTTCTCTTGTGCATGGAGAATTTTCATGAGAAACTCTTTCTCGTGTATGATAAGTGGCGCACAAGATGAATAAGGCAAGAAGGCACAAGGGATAAGTTATCCATTTAAATTCAAACACCCTTTGAATTTGAATGGCTAACAAATCAAGTTTATCCAAAATTTGGCACACAAGTGTGGGCATGAGATGCCTTCTATATGAAAGAAAATTCATGAGAAGTTACTTCTTGTGAATTCAAATGGGCGCTGAAGAAGTGAGGTGGCGCAGGGAGAAAAGTTAAGCTGGTTTGAACCTAATTGAGCAACCTAATCAAAATAGGTTAAGCACAATTAGACTAAATTAAACCCAACTTAATTAAGCTTAATTAGACTCAATAAAATCCTAATCAAATCAAGAATTGACTAAGCCCAACCCCTGACAAAATCAGGGACCAAACCACTTCGACGATTAGGTCAACACTTAACCTAATCGGGTCAAACCCAACTGAATCCAATTCAAATGGACTTGATCCAAAAATAATTACTTAATCAAATTAAGTTAATTAGTGATCAAATCGCTAATTAAACTTCTCATAAATACTGAGTCCAAATTCGATGGGCAATCGGGTATCAAAGTCCATCGATATGAAACTTTGATCAAAGAGTCCCAAACCAGTGGGACTCTTGACCCCCGTACCCAAAATGTGTGGGACTCATGATCAGAAAATCCTGATTCTCAATCACAAAATTCCAGACATGTAGGACTCATAGTCTACAAGCACTAGGACTCTTCATCAGCCATCAGATCAGATAGGAACCTCTAATGTGTGTGACCCTGCAGGTTCGAACCTAAGCCGGTGGCACAGGAACCAATTCCTGTACTAATCGAAGTGATCATCTAGTAATAGTACCCAACATTTGGATAGATTGAATAGTCACAATCGCAACACTCAAAACCTATGTGAATATGGTTACTGTATAATTCATCCCTTTTGACCCCTGTGTTTAGGACGACTCAGGGTGAAACTGTCAACCCTGATTAGATCATCCGAATCATGCTCAACTCAAACAATCCTGTGACTCCTCACTAGGACTACCCTGATCAAGATTTTGCTAAATTAAAATATGACTGTACACAGCTCCTGAACTGGAGTGGTCAATCTTATCTTGACACACGCACCGACAAGTTAAGTACTTGACTACACCCAGCATCCTTCCGTCACTGAATTAAAAATTCAGATAGTCCAGTGCCTAAGTACAGTGAGTTGCTTGAAAGTCACTGTGGCGATCTCAGGTCGGAGGGATAGTTATACCCATATCCCATTGGAGCAAATCTTGACAGCAGAAATAGCTCCAGAGTCATCACGTTCAGTGCAGATGTACCCTTATATCTCACCTGTATGCCATACCAGTGTCTCCACACTCCTTAGTTAAGAGGACAACCAATCTATATGGCACACAACAACCTATGCTTGATAAACGTTGTTGTCCTTGGTAACAACATATCATTTGGTCGCGAACATGTTTAAGGACTAAACGACAAATCCTCCTTTGTCGAGTCTAAATAGTCCTAAGGACTTCACCACAACACAAGAGTTCATTAGAAGATGAAATAATTTGTGATGAAAATATCAAAATAATTTTTATTTATTTATAATTTATATACTAATACAAGAAAGAGCACAACCGTCAACAGACTGACGATTGACTTTGAGGCACTATTCCCAACAATCTCTCACTTGGCCTAAAGCCAATCAGTGCAGTATCTAATACCCATCTTCGACTTGAAGTCATCGAACTCCTTCACCGCAATGGCTTTAGTGAATGGGTCGGCCAGGTTCTCCTTCCCATCGATCTTCTGAAGGTCAACGTCACTTCGATCCATGATTTTTCGAATGAGATGGTAGCGGCACAGAATATGCTTCGTCCGCTGGTGTGCCTTTGGTTCCTTCGCCTGAGCAATGGCTCTAGAGCTATCACAGTAGAGCAGAACTGGACCAACAAGGGAGGGTACTACTCTGAGCTCGATGATGAATTTTCTCAGCCACACCGCTTCTTTGGCAGCATCTGATGCAGTGACATACTCCATCTCGCAAACTGAATCAGTCACAGTGTACTGCTTGAAACTTTTCTAGCAGACAGCCCCACCATTAAGGGTAAAAATAAATCCCGACACACTCTTGCTGTCATCGTGATCAGACTAAAAACTAAAGTCTGTAAACCCTATAAGTCTCAAGTCTGATTCACCATAAATAAGTCACTGGTCCTTAGTATTTCTTAAATACTTCAGGATAGTTTTAACAACCTTCCAGTGATTCTCCCCTGGATCAGATTGGTATCTACTCACTACCCCTAGTGAGTATGCCACATCTAGTCGTGTACATGTTATGGCGTATATGATAGATCCCACTACCGAAGCATATGGAATTCTATCCATATGCTCTCTCTCTTGGGGTGTTATCGGACAATCCCTCTTCGAGAGAGAAATTCTATGGCCTATCGGTAGATAGCCTTTCTTGAAATTCTCCATGCTGAACCTCTTCAGCATAGTATCAATGTACGTGGACTGGGATAAGCCAAGCAACCTTTTAGATCTATCTCTATAGATCCTCATCCCTAGGATGTAGGAAGCTTCTCCCAGATCTTTCATGGAGAATTATGATGACAGCCAAATCTTTATTCCCTGTAATGCAGGGACATCATTCCTGATTAAGAGAATGTCATCCACATACAATACAGGAAATACCACTACTGGACCATTAGCCCACTTATAAATGCAGGGCTCTTCTCCATTCTTAACGAAGCCATACGTCTTGATCATCTTATTAAAACGTATGTTCCAACTCCGGGATGCCAGCTTAAGTCCATAAATGGACCTCTATAGCCTGCACACCTTAGACTCTTCTGTGGATGTGAACCCTTCAGGTTGTATCATATACACCTTTTCGTCCAGCTCTCCATTTAGGAAAGCTGTCTTCATATCCATCTGCCAGATTTCATAGTCCAGATGGGCAGCTATCGCAAGCATAATCCGAATGGATTAGAGCATTGCCACAGGAGAAAATGTCTCATCATAGTCATAACATAACGTTGACGATATCCCTTGGTAACCAGACGGACTTTATAGATCTCCATCTTTTCGTCTACACCCCTTTTCCACTTGAAGACCCACTTACACCCTATGGGTTTTACTCCTTCGGGTGGGTCAACCAATGTCCACACATCGTTGACCTTCATGGACTCCATTTCAAATTTTATGGCCTCTAGCCATTTTTTAGAGTTAGGTCTCTGCATTGCATCCATATAGGTGATCGGATCCTCATCATTTTCATCAAGTTCGACAGGATCGCCGTTTCGAACCAAGAAACTATAGTATCTGTCCAGTTAACGTGGTACTCTACCAGACCGCCTTAAGGGTGCAGGAATAATGGGCTTCGAATCTGATCTAACCAAATTCAGTTCAGGTTCAGCAACCTGTGTCGGTTTTTTCACCTGTCGAACTTCCTCAAGTTCGACCTTAGAGGCAACAGTCCCTTCACCAAGAAACTCCTTTTCTAAAAAGATTGTCTTAAGACTGACAAACACCTTTTGCTCATCAGCTAGGTAGAAATAGTACCCTTTGATCTCTTTTGGGTACCCTATGAAATTACACTTGTCAGACCTAGGTCCAAGCTTGTCCATAATTAAACATTTAACATAAGTCGGACACCCCCAAACCCTAAGATGCGAGAGTACTGGCTTACGTCCTATCCATATCTCATATGGCATTTTGGTTACAGACTTACTCGAAACCCTATTTAGAAGGTAACAAGCCGATTCGAGTGCATATCCCCAGAGGGAGATCGGCAGACCAGCAAACTCCATCATGGATCGAACCATGTCCAACAAGGTCCGATTCTTCCTTTCAGACACACCATTATGCTGTGGTGTTCCAAGAGGAGTCCACTGAGAGAGAATCTCATTCTCCCCAAGATATGTCAGAAAATCATTGGAAAGGTATTCACCTCCTCGATCAGATCGAAGAGTTTTAATATACTTCTCAGTTTGTTTTTCTACCTCATTTCAGAATAGTTTGAATATTTCAAACGACTCCGACTTATGCTTCATTAAGTAGACATATCCATACCTCGATAGGTCGTCTGTGAAGGTTATGAAGTAGAAATATCCACCTCTTGCACTTGAGCTCATGGGTCCACATACATCAGAATGTACCAGATCCAAGAGTTCACTGGCTCTCTTATCTTTTCCAGTAAAAGGTGACTTGATCATTTTTCCAAGAAGACAGGACTCACAGGTTGGAAGTGATTCACAATCACTAACTTCAAGAATTTCTTCTTGAGCCAACCTGTTTATTCTGTTCTTATTGATATGACCTAGCCTACAGTGCCAAAGGTAGACTTCTGACACATTATCTATTCTAGGATGTTTATCGGAGGTTTGAACCATATTAACAGGCTGTGATAGTAAGTAAATTTCGTTATTTAGTTATCCAACAAACATTGTAACACCATTCAAAATGATATTGTAAATATTTTTTTTTATTAAAAATTTATAACCGTATATGGCCAAAAGGCCTACAGAAATAATATTTAATAAAAAGCTTAGACAATAGTGACATTCACTCAGAATTATATTACGAGAATTGATTACAAGGTTCATGATTCCTAAAGCTAGAACTGGAACTTTGCTTCCATCTCCAACGTTCAGGAACCTCTCGCCGTCATCAAATCTTCTACTGACCTGCAGACCCTACATCGAATTGTAAATACGATAAGGGCTTTCGGTATCCAATACCCAGGCAGTAGTATCACAAATGGAAAAGTTGCAAGGTGTTATCATATAATTACCTTGCTTCTTCTTCGGCCTGTTCGGGTCCAAGGAGGCAATGTATAGAGGATAGTTCCTCTTGCAGTGCCCCTGCTTCTTGCAAAAGAAGCACTCCGCCTGGCTCTGGTTGGGCTTGCGCTTCTTGGTCTGATCCTGTGCAGACGTCCCAGCATGCGACTGCACCTTCTTATTCTTGTTCTTCTTGTTCTTCTTCCCTTTCTTAAAGGGTCGATGATCAGAAGAAGACCCTCCCACAACATTCACCGACTCCTTATGGAGCTGGTGGTCCTTCTCAAAGTTCTGCAGCAACCCCAACAAGTCATGGTAGTTCACTACAGGCTTTGTCATTCGAAAATGAGTAAGAAATGGGAGGAAGGACTTGGGCAAAGAATTATGGATCGCATCCTTATCAAGCTGCTCGTGCAAGGAAAAGCCCAGTTTATTTAGGTGCTCAATCATTTCGATCATGTACAATACATGATCGGTGACTGAGGCCCCATCCCTCATCCGAGCATTGAAAATGACACAACTAGTTTTGTGCCTTTCAACGTCGTCGGCATGCCAAAGGAGTCGCTCAACATTTGAAGCATCTCCTACAGCTGGGCGTTCTCAAACCTGTGGCTGAACTCATCATTCATTACTGCCAGCATTATGCACCGAACGGTGGTGCGGTCGTTGAGCCACTTCTGGTAAGTGTCTCAGACCGTCCCTCTAGCATTTGGGGCTGGCTCCTCAAGTGTCAGATCCGTTACTACATAAAGGATCCGCTCATGCTCAAGGATGATTTTTAATTTTTGATACCAGCTATCGAAATTAGGTCCCATGAGTTTGTCATTATCTAATAATGATCGGAGCGACAGAGTAGTGGCCATAGCTGCATAAAGAAAAATCAGACCTCTATTAGTATATAAATTATTAATACTAAAGACTTGGACTTTAGTCTGAAGTTTTTTCTAATATTTTTACAAACTGGTAGCCTCAATCTCCAATTCGAGAAATTACTTTAATTCCTTAGTGGGTACTAGAATCCACACAGACTACACACGAGCCCAACTTTGGTTGGTCAACCCATGTGCATCTATGGGAAGGTTCATAACCAGTTATTCCTCTAAACAACTTCTAGTAATTAATTTTACCCCAGAACCTAATCAGTAGGCTTTGGCCTCTACTGAAAAGATTTGGTTAGGTCTAACCATTAACATGACTTGATTTGGTGAATCAAACCAATAAATGATCAGACCCGACTTTGGCCGACCAACCTGACCACCATCAGAAAGACTCAACCAAATTATCATACTATGAATGATAATTTCATTAGTCAATAAGCACCAGGCCTTTGGGCCTCCAGTGATTATTAAACTAATGGACTCATTATCACTCACTTAATAGGAGGCTATGACTTAGTTATCACTATAACTTAATCATTTTAGAGACCTAATAATATTTGAAGATTTTTATTAAAGGATAGAAGAGAAAAAATTAACCAGCCAATTTCAATCCTCTCACTGACTTCACCAAGTCAGATTAAAAAGGATTTAATTAAAGCCGGTATTAGGAGCACCTAAATCAGTCACACTGATTTACCTAATGACATGGGTGAGCCCTAATCATCAAGTGATCTAATCAAAATCTAACTCACCAGGTTGGCCAGGTAAGTGAGATCAGTGATGGGGATATGCCATTAACTCGTCAGAGATTGAATCAATGCGAGTAGCTCCCACTTAAGAACCACTGATCAAACTGTCGAACTTACCTTAGACACAAATCGGTTCATTAGTTTTAATTTGATCAACTTAGTAAATAGGGTTCCACCGCGTAGCCATGAATTAAGTCCATCTTGGTCTAGTTAAAGACATGGACCCATTCAACTACAACTATTGAAGTTGAGTCTAAAGTGTCCTTGACCTAATCTAATTCAACTTTTGATTAGATTTGACCAATTACTCTAATTTAGTCCATTTCTTTAAGCTAACCTTAGGTCTAACCCAATTATGGACCAAATCTATCTAACCCATTGATCCACAAGTTTATGTAATTATCTTAGGTCTTAATTCACAATTTTAGACCAACTTGACAATACTTAATTCTTTTAATTAAGTATTTGGGCTGATGGGTCAGGGTTTGATATTTCAAAAATAATTTTTAAATTTGAAAGGTTTTATTTTCTATTCACCAAATATGTTGACTCATTTCATAAATAGATCAGCACATTTCATAAATAGCAATCCTATTGCTAATTACATAACAGAAAATAATTCAATCAAAATAAATCATGAATATTCCTTTAGATCTAATCTAACACATTCATGATAAATTTTTCAATTGAACCTTTACAATTAAGTCCTTTCACTGCTTCATCTGCATGGGATATAATTACAGCGAAACCCTTACTACCATAGGAGAACCCCATCGAATGGGAGGAGAAGGCCTTTAAACCCTACTTTTCTCCTATGACCGGACGACTATGGCAACTAACCCAATTAGATTACTTGCTACTTGGATCAAGTATATCTAAATATACCAATTTCAAAATTTAAATTTCAAATTTTAAATTTTGAATTTCAAATTTCAAATAAATTTCAAATTTTTGAATTTCAAATTTTGAATTTTAAATTTTGAATTTCAAATTTGAAATTTTAACTGAATTTCAAATTTGAAATTTCAACTAAATTTCAAATTTGAAATTTCAACTAAATTTCAAATTTCAAATTTGAAATTTCAACTAAATTTTAAATTTCAAATTTCAAAATTTGAATTTCATATTTTTGAATTTTGAATTTTGAATTTCAAAATTCAAATTTCAAATTTTGAATTTCAAATTTTTGAATTTTGAATTTCGAACAACTTTCAAAATTCAAATTTTAAATTTTGAATTTTAAATTTAAATTTTTAGATTACAACTTAATCTATGCATGCAAATATATATATCATATCTTAGAACCTGGCTCTGATACCATTTGAAGTGAATTTTAATGCAGGGGTAAAACGGTAATTTTAAAACTTTTTCAAAATCACTATTTTACAGTGAAAATTATTAATTAATCTAATTAATTAACATATATTTATCTTACACTAGGATCTAAATATGATATATAGCATGCATATATTTAAATTTGAAATTCAAATTTGAACAGTAAATAATTTACTGTTATGTGTTCAGAACACATTATCTTTGTGCGGGTAGTTGATTGTCGTAATCTGATCACTATCGAGAGGGTCTGATCATCGTAATACAGCCACACAGTGTGTCTGACCTCTGCGGATCATCTACACGAAGCTCTCAGTCTAATCGGCTCCTCACGAATGCTAGTTCATGACTGCACCTTTTTGATGATCGATGTTGATTGAACTCCTTCGATCGATGTCTGCCGACTCCTCGGATGCTCTGAATCATCAGTAAACATGGTAGAGAGGTTGATAATGCTCTCCCTGAAGTTTGGTGGGCTCACAACACTGGTAGCTCACGTTCTCACTTTTCGAACCCTAAGCCAAAACTCTAGGGTACACAAGAAAAGCTTGCGCCCACTTCTCTCTCCTTTTCTCTTCTTTTCTTTTCTTTTCTCATGCAAGAAACCTCTCTCATGCCACCCTTTTTTCTCTAATCATCTGTGCGCATGCCCTCTCTTATCTTCTTTTTAAAATGATGCAAGACCGCATCTTTGCAGCATTTTTACCGCGTAAGAGGATAAAGATAAGTGGTTGCTCATTTGAATTCAAATCGAATTTGAATTCAAATGCCAACCAACTCAATCCTATCCACTCTACGTGTGAGAACAGAGGAGGCGTGGCTTCTCTTGTGCATAGAGAATTTTTACAAGAAACTCTTTCTCGTGTATGATAAGTGGCACACAAGATGGATAAGGCAAGAAGGCGCAAGGGATAAGTTATCCATTTAAATTCAAACACCCTTTGAATTTGAATGGCTAACAAATCAAGTTTATCTAAAATTTGGTGCACAAGTGTGGGCGTGAGATGCCTTCTATTTGGGAGAAAATTCATGAGAAGTTGCTTCTCGTGAATTCAAATGGGCGCTGAAGAAGTGAGGTGGCGCAGGGAGAAAAGTCAAGGTGGTTTGAACCTAATTGAGCCAACCTAATCAAAATAGGTTAAGCATAATTAGACTAAATTAAACTTAACTTAATTAGACTTAATTAGACTCAATAAAATTTTAATCAAATCAGGAATTGACTAAGCCCAATCCCTGATCAAATCAGGGACCAAACCACTTCGACGATTAGGTCAACACTTAACCTAATCGGATCAAACCCAACTGAATCCAATTCAATTGGACTTGATCCAAAAATAATTACTCAATCAAATTGAGTTAATTAGTGATCAAATCATTAATTAAATCTCTCATAAATACTGAGTTTAAATTCGATGGACAATCGGGTATCAAAGTCCATCGATATGAAATCTTGATCGAAGAGTCTCAAACTAGTGGGACTCTTGACCCCGGTACCCAAAATGTATGAGACTCATGATCAGAGAGTTTTGATTCTTGATCACAGAGTCTCAGACATGTAGCACTCATAGTCCACGAGCATTAAGACTCTTCATCAGCCATCAGATTAGATAGGAACCTCTAATGTGTGTGACCCCGCAGGTTCAAACCTAAGCCGGTAGCACAGGAATCAATCTCTGTACTAATCGAAGTGACCATCTAGCAATGGTACCCGACATTCGGATAGGTCGAATAGTCACAATTGCAACACTCAGAACCTACGTGAATATAGTTACTATATAATTCATCCCTTTTGATCCCTGTCTTTAGGACGACTCAGGGTTAAACTGTCAACCCTGATTAGATTATCCGAATCATGCTCAACTCAAATAGTCTTGTGACTCCTCACTAGGACTACCCTGACCAAAGTTTTGCTAAATTGAAACACGACTGTACATAGCTCCTGAACTGGAGTGGTCAATCCCATCTTGACACACACATCGACAAGTCAAGTACTTGACTACACCCAGCATCCTTCCGTCACTGAATTAGAAATTCAGGTAGTCCAGTGCCTAAGTGCAGTGAGTTGCTTGCAAGTCACCATGACGGTCTCAGGTCGGAGGGACAGTTATACCCATATCCCATCGGAGCAAATCTTGATAGCAGAAATAGTTCCGGAGTCAGTCACATTCAGTGCAGATGTACCCTTACATCTCACCTGTATGCCATACTAGTGTCTCCACACTCCTTGGTTAAGAGGACAACCAACCCATATGGCACACAATGACCTATGCTTGATAAACATTGTCATCCTTGGTAACAACGTATCATTTGGTTGCGAACAGGTTTAAGGACTAAATGACAAATCCTCCTTTGTCGAGTCTAAATAGTCCTAAGGACTTCACCACAACACAAGAGTTCATTAGAAGATGAAATAATTTATGATAAAAATATCAAAATAACTTTTATTTATTTATAATTTATATACTAATACAAGAAAGAATACAACCATTAACAGACTGACGATTGGCTTTCAGATACTATTCCCAACACATCGATGGTCCGAAAACTTACAATGATGATCTCGATGATATTTGTAACACACTATCAAAATTTTACTTTAATCAGACATCATTATTATGGTCAATTTAGTACGAGATAATTTCAGCTGTTAAATAAAAAATGAGTGATCAATAGATCAAACGATATCCGATTGTAAGATAATTTTTTAGAAAATGATCTTTGCTACTATTTTAATCATTGATATGGTAGTGATTGTATAATTCAAACCGCACGTATATGAATGATCTAAAACTATATGTCTCTTGATACTCATTCTTAAAATCTTTAAATAATTATGCTTGTGCTTTTGTAAGATCTGCTTAATGTGGATGGTTCATATAGGTACAGTTTGAATTTTATGATCACCACCATATAAATAATTAAAGTAGTAACAAAGATCATTTATCTAAAATATCACTTTATAATCGGATGTCGTTTGGCCTTTTGATCACTCATTTTTTATTTAAGGACTGAAATCATTCTGTACTAAATTAATCATGATAATGATGTCTGATTGAAATAAAATTTTGATAGTGCATTACAAACATCATCGAGATCATCATTGTAAGTTTTTGGATCCATCAATGGTCTTTCTATTAGATCATCATGTGGTTGTTTGTGATTGTCGAAATCAAATTTTATTGATCGACATAGCTAGGGCTATCGGATTAAGGCGGTCTTTTGTGATGACACTCTAATGATAATTATTTAGATAATGAACGGTGAAGATAAATTTTAAATTTTACAATTATATCATATTCAAAAAAAAATATTAAAAAATTTATATTTTGTCCCTATAGCAGCGGTAGCTTAATAACCACTGCTATAGGTCTATGGTATAGCAGTGGTTACAGGTAACTAGTACCATAGATTTGAGATATGGCTACAGTTATATATAACTACTGCTATAAGATGAATTTATGGTAGTGATTATGTATAACCGCTGCTATAGATAAAACCTATGACAATGGTTATACATAACCGCTGCCATAGGTCTAACCTATAGCCGTGGTTATGAGTAACCACTGCCATAGGTCCAACATATGGCAACGAATAATTAATTGCTGTCACATCTCAAGCCTATGGCAGCGATTATGCATAACAGCTGCCACAGGTCGAACATAAGGCAGCGGTTATGTATAACTGTTGCCATATCCTTATGGCAGCGATTTCTTATAACCGCTGCTATAGATCTCACCTATGACAGTGATTTCTTATAACTACTGCTATACAATCTATGGCGGCGATTTTCAAACTACTGCAGTGGTAAGCATTATCATAGACTCTTATTGTAGTAGTGACATAATAAGAGATTTAATCTTGGATTGATCCAATTGGGCTTGTGAAGTCACAATTGGATTAAGATTTGGTAAAATACTGTTGGGTTTAAGTGCACCATGCAAGCACATGGTTAAACCAAAATTCTTCTCGGGACTTGGTTCCTTATTAAATAAGGATTACATCAAGTCAATAGCCTTCATCCTAACCTAATCTTATTGGGTTTAAGGGGCACTATATTGGGCACCCAAGAGGATTGGATCCAACCCATTTGGAGGTGTAAGCCTCAAGCCTTCCTCTTTTTTTCTTTTGACTTGGCACTGAACTTTTAGAAAGAAACTTGTGGGGTGCATGCCTCCTCTGGATAAGATCCAGAGAGGCACACGCCCCCTCTTTTTTTGGTAGGTTCCATGGGTGCAAGCCACATGGAATGCGTGTAGAGATTGA
Organism: Elaeis guineensis; assembly: GCF_000442705.2. Classification (NCBI taxonomy): domain Eukaryota; kingdom Viridiplantae; phylum Streptophyta; class Magnoliopsida; order Arecales; family Arecaceae; genus Elaeis; species Elaeis guineensis. The sequence goes on along the minus strand of NC_026007.2, from coordinate 43,323,926 downwards.
GAGGGGCACACACCCCTCTCTAAATTCAGCATGAGAATGAGGGAGGGTGGACACATGCCCCCCTCTCTCTCTTGTGTGGATGAGAACAAGAGGGGTGCCAAAGGTTGGCACCCACTCTGGTTTTCTATTTGGGAGATTGGATTTCATATTGGCTTGATTTTCTTTGGAAGAAAATCAGCTTATATGGCATCAATTTTTATATAATAAAATTTGCTAATAAATCCGATTGGTTTTCAGTTTTGACTCTAATTTGAATTTAAAATATGGGTTCTATTTAAAAGCCTTATTTTTGGGTTCATGAAGATGATTGAAAATCTATTTTTCTGGTTGCATCTCCCTATGTCCACGCCGCTTTCCTTCTCCCATCTCTCTTGCATGCTCAAAGGGTTAGGAATCCCCATCTCCACTAGCCTAAAGTAGTTAGGCGAATCTTCTTGTGCCAAGAAGAAAAGAAGGTGTGAACTCAAGCATTGAGATCGTGAGAAAGGGGATCAAGCATTGATTCAGGATCTAGAAGGGCTCAATAGAAGAATGATCCAAGGATGATCCCAATGGATACCTATAAAGGTTAGACATATGTGCGGCTCCACAAATGAACCTCTTATAGATCCACGACATACAGATTGTGGTGTTCATCTACCCGCACAAGGTGATGAGATCACCCCTCTCTATTTTGCATGCCAATTTTTATTTTATATGCTGATATAAAATATATTTAATAAATCTGATTTAGATCTATGCAAGACGTGTTGAGTCGGTGAAAATTTTTTTAATTCTACTATGTCTGATCTGAACTGATCCGATGTGCCAACCCAATCCTTCATCTGGTATCAAAGTCAGATTGTTCAGATCATAGATCTAAATTAGATCAAATCTGACTCAGATGAGATCTGAAGTAGTGATCAAATCTGAAAATATTTTGATTAGATCTGAATTTAGTATGCTTAGTTAGATCTAAAAGTGTTTTAGATTTAAATTCAGCATGTGTATTTAGCATGTGTTAGACTAGATATGATATATGAGATACATGCTAGCAATTATTGCGTAGATCTAATCTTTTTGTCTGAGTAGCCAAGTACTCTAAGTGGATTTACCACCAGACCATTCGGTCATAAGAGGAAGCAGGGATTAATCCCTTTCTTGCCCAATCGATGGGTTCTCTTATGACATGAAGAGGTGCCATATGGTTATATCCCATGAAGAAGAATCATGAAAGAAAAAACTTAATTTTTTGTTAAACCCTAGATCCAAAAACCCTATATTTTGATGCATAATTATGTTATTTAGTTTCTAAATTAAAAGTTTTATTATGCATGGATTGCAAAAAAAAAATTATGAAACCTGCTGCTGGCACGCCTACCAAGTCAATCCAAGTTCTGTTCGAGTTAACTCGAGTCCCTGATGAGCCGATTCCTTTTTATCAAAGTCGACTCCAGTTCTACAAACTAGGTAATAGGGTTTTTATTCATCATAGGGAGCTGGCTCGATCTCTGATTCGAGCTGACTCATTGTGATGAGTTGACTCTTGTCCAAGATGAGTCGGCTCGAGGGTAAGCAAAAAAAATTTGCATGTGATGCTATGTTGATCTAAATTATTTAGACATCTGATTTGACCCATGGACTTAATTAAGAATTAAAAAATAAAATCTATTACATCTAAAATTGAGAATTGAAGATCTAAGATATTTTTATAATGCATGGGTTCAGGGTATGGATAGCTCAATTAGGTCTAGTTTGAGTGGCCGATCAAATCGAATCAAATGTTGGTTAGGACAGGATCAAATGTGCTCATGACCAACTCAAGTAGTTATAGTTTGGTCAGATTGATTAATAGTCATATATTATTGATCAACTTAAAACCTAATTCGGCTCAATGATTCGAGCCTGGGTCAATAGGCTAATCTGATCAATTCTAATCAACCAGTTTGGTGTCTAAGATAAGTACATAGATGGTGGTTCTTTAATTGGTTCTATTGTCTAACCTGATCAATTCGTTGGTGTCTAAGGAAAGCAACAGGAGAACTCCCACACATCTTAATTTATTTGGCCATTTTAGGAGACTATATTTTGTATTAGGTTACTTTATTGCACTTGAGCTAGCCTATGCCACTAGATCAGTCATAACCATTATGACTAATAAAGGAAAAGACCTAAATCAAATCTTTCTAATAAAATATTAAGTTTAGCGATCTTCTACCATTGTAGTTATGCGGGCTCTTTCTGGGTTGATTATTTTTTACTGGATACAGTGGTTCAATTGCATCGAAAAGATGCAACCATGCTATTAGGCATGAGATGCTACGAGATGGAGATGGGATTGGGCTCAATATTTTGGATATGGTGAGAGTCCCAATGATGGCTTCATTTTGTGTAAATAGTGGGTCTGACTTATGTTGTGAATGTATGGTGCTTCCAAGCCTTGAGAGACTATGAGAGGAGTCAAGATGATGGCTCCAGGAGGCTAGGACTGAGTATGGATCCTAGGACTAGGATGAAAGAAGTCCTAGGAAGAAGGTCTATTTTTGTAGTAGAGGAGTCGACTCGGATCTGGGTCGAGTCGACTTGGACTGGGTCGAGCCGGCTCAGGATCCTAAGAGAGTTGGCTCAGATGCGAAACAGAGAGTGGGTTTCATTGGCACACATGGTGGTACGGTAGTTGAGCCGGCTCGAGATCTGATCGAGCCAGCTCGAGCTAAGAATAGAATGGTGTGTGGATTCTGGTTTCAGCTAGGATTGGTTTCAATCTTAGGGGTCTTGAGGTCTTGTTTAGGAGGTCTTAAGGGGACTAACTCAAGGGCTTGGATGGAGATTAAGTCCAAGAGGTGACAAAATGTGAGATATAGATTAGACATGATTCGGTGAGTGCTTTCATGTATTTGGTTTAGTCAAAAAAAAAAAAAATTTGTAGGGCCTAATAGCCATGTATAAATATACATAGGTTGTGTTAGGATTTCATAACGTGATTGAGTGAATAAAAATCTTTTCTCTCTAACTTTTTCTCCCTGTCTGGTTCCAACACCAAGCCCTAGCATCCTTCTTTCTTCTATGTCAATTGCTGGAGTAACATCCAGGTTCCATGTGAGGTATTTATGATCAAGTATGGAGGAGGTCGTATTGAAGTTTTTTCTATAAATTGATATCAGAGTCCGATTACGTAGAGGAAAGAAGAAGACGTCGAAATCAATTTTCAGTCCAAATTTCTACAGCACCCAGGTTTCTCTGATTTCTTCTTGTTAGATCCTTGATTATGGTGATCTCCTAACTAAGTGGAGGGATTTAGACACAAGAATAGGTTGGAAGAAGGTGGAGGAGATTTGTTTACCGATATGATCCTATTTTTGGGGTGTGAGACATGGTATTGTAGAAGGGTTAGGGATGGCTGGTTGCTTGAAGGGTATGATGGCTTCAAGCAGGTTTAAGGTGGAGTTCGAGAAGTTCTATGGTAAGAGAAACTTCACCTTGTGGCAACAGTGAGTGAAGGATTTGTTGGTGCAGCAGTGGATCTATAAGATCTTGGTAAGAGAAAGATCGAAAAAGATCTCTGCTAAGGATTGGGAGGAGTTGGAGGAGATTGCCTTTAGTACGATCAGGATGTACTTAGTGGATCAGATGTTATTAGAGGTCAGCATGGAGACCATGGTGAGAGGTCTTTGGGAGAAGCTAGAGAAGATGTACATGAAGAAAAATATGACAAATAAACTCGAGCTGAAGAAGCAGTTATACAGCTTATGGATTTTGGAAGGAGACAATTTGGTTGGTCTCATCCAAAGATTCAATCAGGTGTGTTCTGATTTGTTGAATATGGATGTGAAGATCGAGAAAGAAGATCGAGCATTGTTGCAATTGTGCTCACTCCCATTGGCGTATGATGGTTTGATCACAACCTTGGCATATAGCAAGGAGTCCTTGGAGTATGAGGAGGTTGTGGGTGTCCTGAGTTCAAACATGTAGCAAGAGAAGATCTGCAAGAGAGACTCTACTTCGAAGGTGTTCACTGTTCATGAGAGGTGAGGAAGGCCTGGGAAGAGAGAAAAATTCAGGGATAAATCGAAGAAGGTTCTTAAGTGTTACAGGTGCCATAAGACTGGACACTTCAAGAAAGATTGTCCATTATGGAAGAAAGAAGGAGAAGAGAGGGACTCAATCGAGATGCTCGCTAAAAGCGAAGGGACAGATGATCTCTTGATAGTTTTAGAGGAGCCAATGAAGTGCGGAGGGTCTAAGATTTTTTTGGAGAGGTCCACGGAGTGCAGAAGGTCCAAAAGAGCGATGACGGAGGTCGAGGCATAGTTGGGACACAGGTAGGTGCGGGATGCGACAAAGACACGATCGAAGATAATCGGTTGTGGAGTCGCAGCACGGATGTAGTCGAGAGGCCCGAAACATAGACGGCTATATGGAGTGGCATAGAGGTAGCTGGGAGACAGGCAGCTACAGACCACAGGGATGACTCAAAGGCAGTTAGGAGATGGATAGTTGCAGACCATGGGATGGATGTAGCCGGGATACAAACGGTAATATGGAGCTGCAACAAAGGCACGGCCAGAGAGAGGCGACTGTGGAGATGCAGTGCAGGCATGATCATGGAGATAGGCGATCATGGACCATGGCACAAGCACAACTGGAGAGACAAGTAGTTGCAAAGCCACGGTAGGAGGCACAACCGGATATAAGCAATTGTGGGACAAATGTGTAGCTGGACTATAGGCAGTTGCAAGATTCTGAGATTTAGGTGGAGGCTGTGAAGTATCAAAACTGAGGAGGACACCTTGAATGATGCAGGCTTTGAGTTCCTTAATAATAGAGGCACGTAGGGTGCAAGGATGATGCATAGGGCATGGTGCATAAAAGATCCATGCAGACGCATCGAATGCATGAACATGGAGTATTGGAGGACAACAGGACACTGGAGGGTGCCAAGAGACAAGCAAGGTAGCAGGATCATGCAGATGGATTGTGTGGGGTTTGCCAAAGCTTGATACACCAAGGTGGAGATTATTATGAATGTGTGGTGCTCCCAAGCCTTGGGAGGCTATGAGAGGAGTCACAGCGATGGCTCCAGGAGGCTAGGATCGGATACGGATCCTAGGACTAAGATGGAAGAAGTCATAGGAAGAAGGTCTGCTTCAACAGCAGAGGAGCTGGCTCGGATCTGGGTTGAGTCGACTCAGACTGGGTCGAGTTGGCTCGAGATCCTGAGAGAGCCAGTTAGGATGTGAAATAGAGATCGGGTTTCACTGGCACACACAGTGGCACGGTAGTTGAGCCGGCTTCGGGTCTGATCGATTTGGCTCGAGCTGAGAACAGAATGGTGCGTAGATTCTGGTTTCAGCTAGGATTGGTTTCTATTCTAGGGATCTTGAGGTCTTGTTTGGGAGGTCTTAAGAGGGCTAACTCAAGAGCTTGGACTAGGATTAAGTCCAAGGGGTGAGAGCATGTGAAACATCGATTAGACATGGTTCAGTGAGTACTTTTATGTATTAGATTTAGCTAGGAGAGTTTTTTTTTATCGAAACTAATGGTTGTGTATAAATATACATAGGTTGTATTAGGGTTTCATAACATGATTAAGTGAATAAAAATCTTTTCTCCCTAACTTTTCCTCCCTCTTTGGTTCCAATGCCAAACCCTAGCATCCTTCTCTCTTCTTTGTCAATTGCTGGAGTAACATCCAGGTTCCACACGAGGTGTTTACGATCAAGTACGGAGGAGGTCATACCAAAGTTTTTGCTACAACTTAACTAAGGAGTGGGTCAATATTTCGGGTACGATGAGGCATCACAAATTAGAGATTGGAGATGGCTGCATCATGTTTGGAGAAACATTGAACAAGAGTTGTCACTCATCGGTTGACCCATTACTAATAACATTAGGTGAGATGGTGAGCCAATCAATGAGACTGCAACACCCACTAAAAATCTTTGATCATGGAGGTTTTCGTTTCTCTACCCAGGGAGTGTGGGGATCTGAGAAAAATAGTGAAAGTCCAAATTTATTTTTAAAATAAAATCTTTAAATTAAATTGGTTAAGTCAATTACAAAATCTAACTAGAAATTTTAACTCTCTGCAGAAACAATGTCTGCTTCCAATCTCCTAGCCAGAATCCTAGAAACCAATAGGTTGATCAGACCAAATTTTAAGGATTGGCTTCAAAATTTAAAAATTATTTTGAGTTCTGAGAAATTGGCCTATGTCCTTGACCAGGACCTTCCCCCTCTACCAGTCCATCTGGAACGAAAGCATGGTGGGTGATGTGCATGCATTTTCAAAAATTTTACAGCAAAATATGCATAGATTAAATAATTTAATCTATAATGCATACATAGATCAAATCTAAATCACCATACAGGATTTATGACATAAACTAATATACATGTATACACATCTGAAATCTAAAATTTAGCAAATACAGATCATATCTATGTGTAACTAGATCATATCTAATTCATATTTAGATTACATCTAAAAATTAATTGAGATCAAAATCTCATACCTGAGTGCGGGTAGTAGATCACCGCATTCAAAATCTATGATAGATTATTCTTGATGATGTTTGGCAGCCACACACGTGTCTGACCTTTACAGGTACCCACACGAAGTTCTTATGCTGATCGATCTCTCCAGGAGTGCTAGCTCGCAAGGACACCATCCTTTAGTGATCTAAGAAGAACATGATGGAGATGAAGAATAAGGAGACTCTCTTCTTTTTTTTCTGGATCCATGCATCTGATCTCCACAATAGAGATCAAGAGAAGAACCCTTTCTTCTCAATTTTTCATGCATAAGAGAGAACCTTTCTCTCTTCCTTTCATGCCCTTAAGAAAAAAAATTTTTTTCTAATTTTTTATGATAAAAATTAGATTTAATCTAATTTCTCATACTAAAAATCATATAAAATTTTGAGATCTAAAAAAATTCAAAAGAAAGATCCAAAAGAAGAACCGTTCTTCTCTCTTCTTCTCCTTTTTCTTCTTGATCTAGAATATTAGAGATCCCCAAATGCCCAATCAAATTTTTTTGATATTTTTTTTTAAATTTTTATATTAAAAATTAAATTTAATCTAATTTTTATTTTAAAAAAAATAAAAAAATATGAAAGAAGAACTCCTTCTTCTTCAAGGCTGCGCACAAGAAAGAAGATCCATCTTCTTCCTTGATCTAGAACTTCAAGAAGCCCCAAACGTCCAACCAAATTTTTTTGATATTTTTTCTTTAAATATTTATATTAAAAATCAGATCTAATCTAATTTTTATTTTAAAAAAAAATAAAAAAAATTTGAAAGAAGAACTCCTTCTTCAAGGCTACGCACAAGAAAGAAGAACCTTTCTTCTTCATTCTCTTTCTCTCATTGGAAAATATTTTTCTTCTTTAATTTTCTGCTGTAAAACCAACAGATAACCCTCTCTTTGATGCCCAAAAATTAGTAACAAAAGATTTTAAAAAACCTTTCAAGAAGCGAGGAGAAGAGGAGAGACAAGATGTATAAGATATGGGGCATCCAACTCTTGGACGCCCCCTTCTCTTACCTTTTCTTTTTGGGCGACATGAGAGAAGGGAGGATGCCTCCTTTTTCTTCATGGAAGAGAGGAGAGGGTGCACAAAAGGAGCATGAGAAATATGTTCTACAGGGAAAGGAAGGTGTGGCGTGGAGATATAATTATCACATGGGGTAGCTTGGTTTTGGTTTAGTTCTATTCCAAATAGGATTCAAGATCTTGATCAAATTCTAACTAATTCTTGGATCCAATCTTAACTAACTTAAGAATTAGTTATAACTAACTAACTAATTGGATCCAAGCCCAATTAGTAGGCCCCAATTGAATTTGTAATTAGTTAGATTAAAACTTCATTGATTCAGGAATTGATTCTAAATGGAGATCAGGTGCTTCATTTGATTTTAGAGCTTGATCCAATCAAGTCTATATCAAACTAATTCCGTTAATTTGATTTTGGATCCATGATATCCATTGAAATAAGCTCTATTATTCAATAGAGCTACATCCAATCAATCTAAAGCCTAAATAAAAATAATTAAATCATATTCATGCATCCCTGAGATTAATTGGAATAAGTCCTATTATTCAATAGAACTGCATCCAATTAATCCAAAGCCAATCTAATGAAATCCAATTCAATTAAAACTAATCCAATCTCCATTGCTCAATCAAATTAAGCTAATTAATAATCATATTATTAATTAATTATTCTTTTAATTTACTAATTATTAGTAAATAATTTATTATAACCTTTATAAAGGATTAATCATCAATCAAATTGATAATTAAACCCTTCAACGATTCATAATCATCGATTAGCCATTTAATCAGACAGGTACTTCTATGTGTGTGACCCCATAAATTTGAACCTAAACCAGTAGCACAAGAATAATTTCTATACTAATCGATGTAACCATCTAGCAATGGGACTCAACGTCCAAATAAGCCAAATATATGTCCAGCAACACTCTAAAACCTATGTGGATATAGTTACTGTATAATTCATCCCTTTGACACTCAATGTTCAAAGATGACTTTAGGCTAAACTGTCAACCCAAAAAAAGTGATCCATATTGTGTCTCAACCTCAAAAATTCTGTGACTCCTCACTAGGACTACTTTGGTCAAAGTTTTACAGAATTGAAACATAATGATGCATCATCTCTAATTTTATTTGGAGCAATCAATCCCGTCTTGACTCACACTCAAACTTCACAAGTACTTGACTATATTCAAAAATCTTTCATCACTGAATTAGAAATTTGGATAGTCCGGCACCAAAGCACAGTGAGTTGCTTGCAAGTCACTGAGGCAGCTTCAGGTCCGAGGGATACTTATATCCATATCCCATCAGAGCAGCTCCTGACAGTAGAGTACTCCGAAAATGATCACGCTCAGTGAAATGTACTTCTACATATCACCCGTATGCCATATCCATGTCACCACACGTCTTGGTTAAGAGGATAACCAACTAATATGGCATACAACAACCTACACTCGATACAATTATCATCCTTATGACAATTGTATCATTTGGTTGCGATCAAAATTTAAGAACTACATGATAAATTTTTTTTTATCATTTTGGTAGTAGTTCTAAAGATTTCATCATAACATATGAGTTCCATTTTAGAAGATATATTTCTTATGATGAATCCACTAGATAACATTTATCATTTTATAATTCATATACTTATATGGAGCACAATCATCTATTAACCTCGATGATTGAGTTTAGGACATATTTTCCATCAACTTCCTCTTGGACTAAAGCCAATCAGATTGGTATCAAATATTCATCTTTCATTTTAGATCATCGAACTCATTAGATTCGATTGCTCTAGTCAATGGGTCAGTCAAGTTTTTCTTTCAGTCGATCTTCCTAAGATCGCCTTCATTTCAATCTTATCGAGCAAGTTGATTGCAATGCAAAAAATATTTGATTCTTAGATGGAACATCAATTCTTCAGCTTGAGCTATGGCTCCAATACTGCTGTCAATATAGAAAGACTGGACCATCAATGGAGGGTGCCACTCCATGCTCGTTGATGAACTTCCATAATCAAATAACTTCTTTACCAGCATCAAATGCTATAAAGAACTCCGTATCACAAATAAAATTGGCTACTAACTATTGCATAAAACCTTTCTAGCATGTCGCTCATCTTTTTAAGATAAAAATATAATCTAACACAACTTTGTCATTCCCATCCGACTAAAAATTAGAATCAGTATTCTACAGGTTTTAAGTCAGATTATCCATAAACAAGCCATTGATCCTTAATATTTCATAAATATTTAAGGATGGTTCTCATAACCTTCTAAATCTTTATAGAGAACAAAAATGACAATCAAGCTTTTATTCTCTGTAATGTAGGGATATCATTTTTGATTAAGAGAATTTTATCCAAACAGCATAAAGAATGATTTTATAAAACTATTAGTCCATTTGTACATACAAGATTCTACTTCATTCTTAACGAAGCCATATATTCAAAATATATATTCTAACTCTGAGAAATTTGATTCAATTTGAATGGACTTGAGGATTGCCACAAGAAAACCATCTCATCATAGTCAACACTATAACTTTATGAAATCCTTTGGCAATTAGATAGAATTAATAGGTCTCCACTTTTCTATCTGTGCCTCTTATTTATCTAAAATCCACTCACACCTTATGGGTCTTACCCCTTTAGGTGAACCAACGAATGTCCATATATCGTTGATCTTTATGGACTTCATTTTAGATTTAATGGCTCCAAGCCACTTCTCAATGTTAAATCCCTGTATTGCATTCATATAGGAGTCAAATCTCTATCTCAAATCTAGAAATCAAAGTATCTGTTCGACTGATACGGTATTCTACTATATCTATTCAAGGATGCCTTTACATTGGGTTTCGGATTTGATCTAATCAATTCTGATTCTGTTGGTTTGTGTCAGAGTTGGTTTTTCTACCTATCAAGCTTCACCAAGCTTGCTCTTAACGGTATCAGTTTCTTCATCAAGAAACTTCTTTTCTAAAAAGAATACCTTAAGATTCATGAACATCTCATATCCACCAGGAAGGTAAAAGAAATACTCTTAAATAATATTTATCAGACCAAGATCCAAGCTAATCGACTTGTGAATATTTCATACAAATTTGACTCACCAAACCCTAAGATAAGAGAGTATCAAATTATTCAAGTCCATATCTCATATAAAGTTTTGGTGATCGATTTGCTCAGAATATTCTCGAACACATTTCAAGTAGTCTCTAAAATATGACCTCAGACAGACTAGCAAACCCCATAGTAGACCGAACCATATCTAATAAGATTCAATTCTTTTTTTTAGATATCTTTTTAAATAGTGATGTCTCAGGAGAGGTCCATTAAGAGAGAATCTAATTTTCTCCAAGACATGTCAAAACTTACTGTAAAAGTATTCACTTCATCAATCAAATCAATGAATTTTAATATTCTTTGCAGTTCATTTTTCTACCTCATTATAGAATCATTTGAACATTTTAATTGATTGATTTATGTTTCATAAGCAAGACATACCCATGTCAAAATAGGTCGTCAGAGATTTTAATGAAGTAATAAGCCTTCTTTTGGCACTTAAGTTCATGAGTGCAAATACATCAATATATATCAAATTCAGAACATCACTGGCTCATTCATCCTTTTCAATAAAAGGTGACTAAATCAATTATGCCAAAAGTAGGCTTTAGTGATATTATCTAATCTAGGATGCTAGTCAGACGTGTACACTATACTAACAGGCTATGGTACTGAGTTTATATCATTTTTAATTGTCCACTCATTATTGTAGTACCATTCACAATGATATTACAACAATCATATTTATTGACACCATCAATAAGATTGGATAATAGTAAAAATTACTTAAAATAATATCTTCAGGATTGAAAACAAGCTCGATGATTCCTAATATTAAGACTGGAACAGACTTCCATATCTTGCATTCAGAAGTCTCTTATCATTTTCAAACTTTCTACTATCCTAAAGTCTTTTGCAACTATTTATAAATATAATTTATACTATCAATATCCTATATCTTGATAGTAGTATTACCAATAGAGAAACTTCAAGGAGTTATCACATAACATCTTGACCAGCAATAATTTGCTGATTTCTTTTTTAAGCCTATTTGGGTTAGCCTGAGACTTCTTGATTAATTCTCTCAAAAACTATATTCAACTTTTAATATTAGCTATCAAAGTTAGATTTGATAACATTGTCACTATCTAACAATGAACAGAACGAATATTTTCTAGTCATTTCTGAAAAAAAAATAATTGACCTATTAGTATATGACTTATTTTAAGCCTAAAGACTTGGACCTTAGTCTAAAGGTTCTCCCACTATTTTATATGAATTGATAGCCTCTACTTTCAATTTAAAAAATTATTTTAATTCCTTAGCGAGTGCTAGAATCCATACAGACTGTATTTGGGCTCGAGTGTAGCTCGACCAACTCTAGTGCATCTATGGGTAGGTTCACAACTAATTATTTCTCCAAATAATTTTTAGCAATCAAATTTTGTCCTAGGCATTCCTTCAGCAGGCATATGGCACCTCCACTGAAAATCCTGGTTAGGTCCAACCATTAACATGACAACATCAAATGCATTCAACAAAAATAGATATCCAGGCCCAAGTGTGGCTCGGCTAACCTGAGCATTGATTTGAAGGTACAACAAGATGGTCATATAATGAATGATAATTCTAATACGTAATAGATATCAGGCGTGTGGTACCTCCAATGTCTATTTGGGATATTAGACTCATTATCATGCACCTTAGTGGGAGGCTATGATCTAGTTATCTCCAAAACTAGCTTATTTTATAGACCTAATAATTTAGAGAATTTGGTTAATATATCTTAGAGGACATCAGTCGACCAACAAGTCATAATCCTCCCACTGACTTCACCAAGTCATGAGAAGGATTAGTGACTAATGGATCCAACCAGCATGTCATAGATCCTCCCACTAACTTTATCAAGTCATGACAAGGATTGAGACAAGTCAGTTCAGGGTACCTAAATCAGTCATACTGATTAACCTTAACAACATGGGTTAACTCGAGTCACCTAGCGATCTAATCAGCCTAATGACTCGGGCTCAACCTTTGAGTCTAAATTAAGATCCATTTAGTTTGATCAAAGATATGGACTCGATCAACTATAACTATTATTTTTGATCTAGAGTACCCTTGATCTAATCTAAATCAACTACTAGTTAGATTGGATCAACTACTCTTTTTAGTCTATTAAGTCTTTAATTCTAACCTTAAGTCTAACCCAATTAAAAGGACCTGATTTGAGTTATCCCATACCCCATATTTTATGCAATGTCATTAGATCTTTAATCACAATTCTAGATCTAAAATATATTTCTTAATTCTTAATTAAGTATGGCATCAATATGGATTAGGGTTATAAAATAATTTCTTATGTAAACTTTTTACATTAAATCATAAAATCTTTTAGACCAAATCTAAATTTTCATGATTTTCAATCAAAGCAATTTTGATGAATCAAGATTAGATGTAACTAGTTTCTTCGTAACTTGTATCACATACAACAATACCTAGGGTTTCAAGATCTAGAATTTTATAAGAAAGTAATTTTTTTCTTTTTGCTTTCTTCTTCATGGGACCTCATAGTGGCACCCCTATACGCCATGAAAAGTATCCCATTGAATGAGAAGAGAGGGTCATGTAACCCTACTTGCTCTTATGAACAGACGGCCTGGTGATTATCCAATCTGAGTACTTTGCTACTTAGAATATCTAATTTTATTCCTATATCATATATGCAAAAATTTAGATCAAATCTGAATTGTATTAGATCTTATTTTATATTAGATCATATCTAAAATCAGATCATAATACATCTCATGCATTGCTAAATCTAGATTTCAACTCTACATGCATATATGTTTATGTCATAATGAACCTCACTCTGATACCATTTGAAGGGAAGAGTAGTGGATGATGTGCATTCATTTCAAATATTTTACAGTAAAATATACATAGATTAAATAATTTAATCTATAATGCATGCATAGATTAAATCTAAATCACCATACAGGAATTATGACATAAACTAATATGCATGTATACACATCTGAAATCTAAAATTTAATAAGTACAGATCATATATATGTGCAATTAGATCATATCTAATTCATATTTAGATTACATCTAAAAATTAATTGAGATTAAAATCTCATACCTGAATATGGATAGTAGATCACCGCATCTGAAATCTATGATAGATGGTTCTTGATGATGTTTGACAGCAACACACGTATTTGACCTCTACAGATATCCACACGAAGTTCTTATGCTGATCGATCTCCTCGAGAGTGCTAGCTCGTAAGGATATCATCTTTTGGCTGATCTAAGAGGAGCATGATGGGGATAAAGAATAAGGAGACTCTCTCCTTTTCTTCCTGGATCTTTGCATCTGATCTCTACAATAGAGATCAAGAGAAGAACCTTTTCTTCTCAATTTTCCATGCCTAAGAGAAAACCTTTCTCTCTTCCTTTCATGCCCTTAAGAAAAAAATTTTTTCTTTAATTTTTTATGATAAAAATTAAATCTAATCTAATTTTTTATTTTAAAAATTATATAAAATTTTGAGATCTAAAAAAATTCAAAAGAGGGATCCAAGAGAACAACCGTTCTTCTCTCTTCTTCTCCCTTTTTCTTCTTGATCTAGAACACTAGAGATCCCCAAATGTCCAATCAAATTTTTTTGATATTTTTTCTCTAAATTTTTATATTAAAAATTAAATTTAATATAATTTTTATTTAAAAAAAAAAAAATTTGAAAGAAGAACTTCTTTTTCTTCAAGGCTGCGCACAAGAAAGAAGATCTATCTTCTTCCTTGATCTAGAACTTCAAAAAGTCCCAAACACCCAACTATTTTTTTTTGATATTTTTTTTAACTATTTATATTAAAAATTAGATCTAATCTAATTTTTATTTTAAAAAAATAAAAAAATTTGGAAGAAGAACTCCTTCTTCTTCAAGGCTGCGCACAAGAAAGAAGAACCTTTCTTCTTCCTTCTCTTTCTCTCGTTGGAAAGAATTTTTTTTTTTAATTTTCTGCTGTAAAACCAATAGAGAATCATCTCTTTGATGTCCAAAAACTAATAACAAAAGATTTCAAAAATCTTTTCAAGAAGGGAGGAGAAGAGGAGAGACAAGATGTATAAGATATACCTTTTCTTTTTGGGCGACATAGAGAAGAGAGGATGCCTCCTTTTTCATCACGGAAGAGAGGAGAGGGCGCACAAAAGGGGCATAAGAAATATGTTCCATGGGAAAAGGGAGGTGTGGCATGGAGATATAATTATCACATGGGGTGGCTTGGTTTGGGTTTAGTCCTATTCCAAATAGGATTCAAGATCTTGATCAAATTCTAACTAATTCTTAGATCCAATCCTAACTAACATAAGAATTAGTTATAACCAACTAACTAATTGAGTCCTAGCCCAATTATTAAGCTCCAATTGAATTTGTAATTAGTTAGATTAAAATCCTATTGATCCAAGGATTGATTCTAAATGAAGATCAGGTGCTTCATTTGATATTAGAGCTTGATCCAATCAAGCCTATATCAAACTAATCCTTTTAATTTGATTTTGGATCCCTGAGATCAATTGAAATAAGTCCTATTATTCAATAGGACTGCATCCAATCAATTCAAAGCCTAAATAAAAATAATTGAATCATATTCATGCATCCTTGAGATCAATTGGAACAAGTCTTATTGTTCAATAGGGCTGCATCCAATTAATCCAAAGCCAATCTAATTGAATCCAATTTAATTAGAACTAATCTAATTCTCATTGTTCAATCAAATTAAGCTAATTAATAATCATATTATTAATTAATTATTCTTCTAATTTACTAATCATTAGTAAATAATTTATTATAACCTTTGTAAAGGATTAATCATCAATCAAATTGATAATTAAATTCTTCAATGATTCATAATCATCGATCTGCCATTTGATCAGATAGGTACTTCTATGTGTGTGATCCTATAGGTTCGAACCTAAATCAGTAATACAAGAATAATTTCTGTACTAATCGATGTAACCATCTAGCAATGAGACTCGATATCTGGATAAGCCGAATGTATGTCCAGCAACACTCTAAAATCCATGTAGATATAGTTACCATATAATTTATTCCTGTGACACTTGATACTTAAAGATGACTTTGGGTTAAACTATCAACCCAAGAAAAGTAGCCCACATTGTGTCTCAACCTCAAAAATCCTGTGACTACTCACTAGAACTACTTTGGCCAAAGTTTTGCTGAACTGACACAATGATGCATCATCTTCAATTTTACTTGGAGCGATCAATCCCATCTTGACTCACACTCAGACTTCACAAGTACTTGACTATATCCAGAAACCTTCCGTCATCAAATTAAAAATTCAGATAGTCCGACACCAAAGCATGATGAGTTGCTTGCAAGTCACCGAGACAGCCTTAGGTCTGAGGGACACTTATACACATCCCATCAGAGCAGCTCCTGACAGTAGAGTACTCTGAAAATGGTCACGCTCGATAAAATATACTCCTACATGTCATCCGTGTGCCATATCCGTGGCACCACACATCTTGGTTAAGAGGATAACCAACTAATAAGACATACAATGATCTACACTCGATACAATTATCATCTTTATGATAATTGTATCATTTGGTCATGAGCAGGATTTAAGAAACCCATCATAAATCCTTCTTTATCATTTTGGTAGTAGTTCTAAGGACCTCATCACAATATATGAGTTCTATTTTAAAAGATATATTCCTCATGATGAATCTGTCAGATAATATTTATCATTTTGTAATTCATATACTTATATAGAGCACAATCATCTATTAACCTCGATGATTGGCTTTAGGACACATTTCTCAATACATCTGACCATTGATCAAAGAGCGTCTCATGAGAAATGGTTGGATGACGACAACAAGGTAGGTGTTATGTGTTGGTGTCAATGTTTATTGAATTGCAACACCAACACAAGGATATGCGGATTGCCAGGCAGATGCTGACTCACCTCCAAAAGTTGTATGGTGAGCAGAGCCACACAACTCACTACGAAGTATCCAAGTGACTCTTCAAAGCGACGATGCATGATGGGCAGTCAATCCACGATCATTGTTTGATAATAATGAAGAATCTTGAGGAGCTTGAGAAGCTCAGTATGTCCATGGATAAGGACTTGCAGGTTGACCTCATTCTACAATCCTTAACTGATTCATATGGGTAGTTTATTGTAAACTTCCATATGAATAAGATCCAGTGCACTATCTATGAGTTGGTCAATATGATGGTCACTATTGAGGGAATCTTGGAAAGTTTAAGGGGCTCTGTATTTGGTGTGGAGCGAACTCCTTCTTTTAAAAAAAAATCTACTAGGAAGAAGAAAAAGTTTACGAAGAAGTAGAAAGTGGAGAGCAAAAGGAAGGAGAAGAAGATGGTTTCAAAGAAAAAAGCTGCTGATAAAGAAAAATGTTTCCACCTTAACAATGATAGCCACTAGAAGTGGAATTGCCCTGCTTGCCTGGCGACATTGAAGAATAAGAAGGAAGGTGGACCTTCTGAAGGTATTTTCTTCATAGAAATAAACCTTACGATTTCTTCTGCATCTAGTTTGGAGCTTGACTCTAGATCTAGTGCTCACTTGTGCACTTCTTTGCAGGATCATAAGGATAGCAGGAGGCTGAGGAATGAAGAAATGATCCTATATGTCGGGAATGGAGCAAAGATTACTGCTGTGGCCATAGGAACATACTCTCTACGACTATCATCGAAGAATATTTTATTATTAAAAGATTGTTACTTTGTAGCGAGCAGGAATCTAATTTCTATCTCTTGCTTAATGCAAAAAGATGATGTAATTAGTTTCTTTAAGGACCACTGTAACTTTTATTTTGAAAATAATAAAGTTGGTAGTGGTTTCCTCATAAACGGTCTCTTTCTGTTACATATAGATATTTCTGTTAATTATATCGAGCAAAATGTGAATGCCGTAGGTTCTAAACTGTTAAAAAATCGGATAGACTAGCATGCATAGATTTCAAAATATTTTGAAATAGCAGCAGAAACAGATCTACGTTAAACCCTTTAACCCCCATATGCTATACATCTAATCTATATCTACCCATGCTCTGGATCTAAGATATGCATATAATCTAAAAATTAAAAATTAAATTGAGATCGGATCTCAATACCTTGTGTGGGTTGAAGTACACCGCAATCGATGATCCTGGATCTAAAGATTCTTGAGCTGCACACGTATCCGGCTACTACCAGTATCCACCAGGATCAACCTTGAACCTTTCTTCTCTTTGTAGATCCATATTCTCTAAGAAGAATCTCAATCTTTTGAACTTTTGATCAACCTTTGATCTCTGACCACGAACTCAACACTTGAACAACAGTCTTTCTCCTTGTTCTTGATGTAGAATCAATCACCCTCTTCAACTTGGGCATGTGGAAGATGGGACGCCCAACCTTGGGGCATTGAAAAGAGAAGAAGAAGAAGAAGAGGTGGTGTGGAGAAGGAGAGAGAGAGTTTGAAATCACAAAAATTTAATTACCTAAAATCCTAGGAGATCATCTCTTTAAATAGGTCTTTTCTTGATTCTAAATCATTATCCAATCAGACTAGAAAGGCTAGTTCTTATCTCATAAGGTCCCTTACCTTTTAATT
This sequence comes from Elaeis guineensis, assembly GCF_000442705.2. Taxonomy (NCBI): domain Eukaryota; kingdom Viridiplantae; phylum Streptophyta; class Magnoliopsida; order Arecales; family Arecaceae; genus Elaeis; species Elaeis guineensis. The sequence goes on along the minus strand of NC_026007.2, from coordinate 43,305,660 downwards.
TGATTTTATTCTCAAAAAAATCAGACCTAATTAGAAAGGCTCTTGCCTCAAATGTCAAGTTGATGTGGCGCTCTCATCTTATAAGGCAAGATGAGGGGGCACCACTTGATTTATAAGGCAGGTAGTTGGAGTGCCAACTCTTGATGCCCCCTTAGGATTTTAAGTGCACAAGAGAGAGAGCGTGGCCACTCTCTCTCTCCTTCCATGCCCAAACAAAAGAGGGGGGGGCTCCTCTTTCTTTCATCCACCCACTCCAAGGGTATGTGCCCTTAGTCTTTCCAAAAAGGAAGGCATGTGCCTCCTCTCTCTTTCCAATTAATCCTCATCATAAAAAAACATCAAGGAAGAAAATAAAGAGATTTATTTGCCAACTAATTGGCTAGATCCAATCTTTTTGGACTCTCAACTAGATGCCCCAAATCAAAATAGATTTACATTAAGTTTAAAGCTATGGATTTGATCCAATTCTTATCTAATAAAGAATCAAAGTCTAGAGAAGAATTAGATTTAACCATGTGCTAGCATGGTTCTCTTAAACCTAATAAGATTTCACTAAATCGTAACCCAATTAGAACTTCAAAAGCTTAATTGATTAATTCAAGATTAAATCTCTTAATGTGTGACCCTATATATTCTATTCTATCTAATAGTGAGATATATTGTGATCTCCATCACAATATCATCGAAACTTCTTTCGATGGGTTGGAACAATTTCAATTCTGTTCTTTAAGGGTCATTAATTATCAAGACGACATCCAATGAGTCCCACAATCGATCAATGATACCTAGCAGATATAGTGGCAATCTAGTAGAATGAAAGTACGAACTCTTAGGTGTAGTTATCGTGTGATTTAGTCCTTCTATCATGGAGGTCATAGAGAACTCATTGTTGGTGTGCGTAGGCGATTTCACACATGTGTTTTAAATTTTTTTCGAAAAAATTATAGCAAAAAATAACTAGATTAATCAAATTAATCCAACATACATATGATCTAATCATCAAATCAACCTACTCTAGAATTTATGACATGTTATGTTGCATATAAAATCTAAAAAATACTAAAGATAAAATCAGCATGCATGCATGTGAGCAGTAGATCATATCTACTTCTAATCTGAGTTCAGAACTCGATATCTTTGCATAGGTCGATGATTATCACTGCTGAGAGATATGGTGAAGGAGATCCTTGCTGGTTGCTCATAGCCGCATACGCATCCGATCTCTACAAAAAATCCACTCAAAGCTCCGATCTGATCAGTCTTCTCGGGAGTGCTAGCTCGTACGAAGCTCGCACGAAGACCTTCTTCTTGGCTAATCTGAATTTTTTTTTAAATCTATAGAATCTTTTCAGAGATTAAAGATGAACTTCTGGAGGAGATAAAGAGGTGAAAGAAAGATAGAGAAAAAAATAATTTTTTTTAATTTATTTTTTCTTTTCAAACCCTTAGAACCAAAAATCTAAAATTCAAATTTTTGCGTACACCCCAAGAGAGAGGATCCTTCTCTCTATTTTTCACATCATGAACCATGCCCAAACTTTCACCACATGAAGAGTTCTCTTCTGGTATCTTACAAACATAAAAGAAACCATAAAAGCTCCTTTTATAGGCATGTAAGAAGGTGGGATAAAGAGTCCTAGTGATCATGGACTCATATGGGATTCCATCTTCCTTCATAATTCTATGTCCCAAAACATACCAAAAAAATATGGAACACTCTTTTTCATATTTTTTTATAGTAAATAAATTCTCCAACTAATCTCTCACAAAAAATCTTCTTAAAATTTTGCACATATAAGGAGAAAGAAATTTATTGGCATGGAGAGATTGATCTAGATGAGAACAGATTCTCTTGATAAGGAATATTTTAAAATCTAATTTTAAAATATTTCTTTTATCAAAATCAAATCAAATTTGGATATAAGATAGAGAAGAAAAAAGAATCTTTGGTATAAAAAAATCTCACATAAAATAATTTTGTACATGGAGATATATGGCATGCAAATTGGATTGGTGTAGGGAGAAGAGTCCTAATCCAATATGGACTCTAAATTTTCTTATTTGAATTCAATCCAAATCACATCTAATTTTATCCAAATAAAATATATAAAATCTAATCTAATTAGGTTTATAAATTTTTAATCAAATTTTAATTAAATTATAAATTGATTGAATCAAAATTCTGATCAAATCAGGGATAATTCTCCCTTAGCAATTATGTCATCTCATAACCTAATCAGGTCAAACCTAATTGAATCTAATTCAATTAGATTTAATTTAATCCTCTTTACTCAATCAAATTGAGATAATCAATAATTTAATTACTAATTGATTTTTTATTAATTTATTAATACTTAGTAAATTAATTTATTATAATTTTTATATAAGGTTAATCCTCAATTGAATTGACGATTAAGTCTTTGAATGGTTCTCAATCATTGATCCGCCATATGATCAGTCAGAAATTTTTTTTGAGTGTGACCCCATAGGTTTGAATCTAAGCTGATAGCACAGGAATACCTTTCTGAACTAATCAATGTAACCCTCTAGCAATAATGACCCAATGTCTGGATAGATCGAATGATGGCGAAGCAACATTCAAGAACCTATTGACGTATGGTTATCATATAATTCATCCCTTTGATCCTAATACTCGAGGATGATCTAGGATTTAACTATCAATCCTAAATAAGTCATCTACATTATATTTTAATCTTTTTCAAATCCATCACATAGATTATCCAGGTCCAGATTTTGTTAAATTAAAATATACTGATGCATATCTCCTACTAATTCAGAGGGGTCAATCCCATCTTGACTCACGCACCGACTTGATAAGTATTTGACTATATCCAAAAATCTTTCGTTACTTAATTAAAAACTCAGTTAGTCTGACACCAAAGTACAGTGACTTACTTGTAAGTCACCATGATGATCTTAGGTCAGAGGGATATTTATACCCATACCCTTCATAAGCTATCCTTGACAGCAGAGTGCTCCACAGTTGGTCACGTTCTTTAATGATGTACCCAATATATCATCTACATGCTATATCAATATCTCCATACCATTTGGTTACAAAGACAACCAACATATATGGCACACAATGACCTACACTTGATATCGCTATCATCTTAATAATAGTGTATCGTTTGATCACGAATCAGTTTAAGGACTACATGATAAATCTTCCTTTATCGATCAAAGTAGTCCTAAATATTTCATCACAATATAGGAGTTCGTTAGAAGATATAATCTTGTGATAAAAAGTATCAAATAATTTTTATTATTTATCAATTCATAAATATTTATAATCAGTACAATCGTCAAATGATTAGCTTTAGGACATAATTTTCAACAACTGCCACTTGGACTAAAGCCAATCAGTATAGTATCATATACCCATCTTCGATTTATCATCTCAAAACTCCTAGATACCAAGGTTTTAGTAAATGAGTTGGTCAAGTTCTCTTTTCTGTCAATCTACTAAAAATTGATGTTACCTTAACAGATTTTTCGAATAAGGTGGTAGCGATGCAAAATACTTGGTAAGCTAATGGAACTTCAACTTCTTGGCATGAGCTATGGCTCCAGTACTATACAATACAGCAAGACTATCATCAGAGGGTGCCATTGTTGGAAATTGTGTCCAAAAATCAATCGTCAGTTTGTTGATGGTTGAGCTTATTATTATAATTGTATATGAATTATTAAATTAATAAATATTATTTTATTTTTTTATCATTGTGTACATCTCATTTTGAACCCCTATTATGTGATGAAATCTTTAGGACTATTTGATTCAATATAGGAGGATATATCATTTAGTCTTTAAATGAGTTCGCAATCAAATGATATGCTATTACTAGGACGATAGATAAATCAAATGTAAGTCATTGTGTGCCATATAGGTTGGTTGTCCTCTTAACCAAGAAATATGGAGACATTGGTATGGCATGCAGATGAAATATAGGAGTACATTTCACTGAACGTGACCAACTCTGGAGCACTTTACTGTCAAGAGTCACTCCGAAGGGATATAGGTATAAATGTCCCTCCGATCGGAGATCACCATAGTGACTTGCAAGCAACTCACTATACTTTGGTGCCAGACAACTTAAATTTTTAATTCAGTGATGAAAGGTTTCTGGGCATAGTCAAGTACTTATGAAGTCGGTATGTGAGTCAAGATAAAATTGACCCCTCCGAATAAGTAGAAGTTAATGTATCAGTGTGTTTCAATTCAGTAAAATCTTGACCAGGATAATCCATGTGATGGATTTTGAAAATTGAAATACAATGTGGATAACTATATCAGGGTTGGCAGTTAAACTCTAGGTCACCTTGAGCATTTAGGTCAAAGGGATGAATTATACGGTAACTATATTCAAATAGATTCTTGAGTGTTGCTTAGTATACTTTCGGCCTATCCAAACATTGAGTACCATTGCCAGATGGTTACTCTGATTGATACAGAAATCAATTTCTGTGCTATCGATTTAGGTTCGAACCTATGGTATCACACACATTAGAAATTTCTCTCCAATCATATGTTAGATGTGTGCCCTAGATGCCAGATTGGCTGACACATTCCTGTACAAATCTAAAGGCAAATTTATAATTTTGACTATAAATCAATAAATGGGTTATTCTTCTACCACATTGTGTACATTGTGTCTGTGATACATCTTTTGAGTTAGTAGGAATGTCAATTCATATTTTCAAGAGTTGAAAATTTAAGGCATGAATTTATATAACTAACTCATAAACAGCTCCTGACCATAGGATCATCATGAGGATGGTGATCGATCCGGAAGGTTGGTGTATGATCGCTTCCTTAGGATAGATGTGTCTTGAGTCTACGGTGTGGAGACACCGAAGCGAGAGTACAGATATTCATTGAGAACGAGAGTACTGAGCATGACCATATCAAGCAATCATAAGAAGTCTACCTTCTTATCGATGACTAGCTCGATGCTGCAGCTGTGTGTCTAGTTCTTTGATCTGAGGTGCATTGATAGTTCACTTTGAATATGTTATAGTTTGACTACACCATAACTCAGTCTCCTAGCCATTCAAAATCTTGAGGTATATGTTGGCTGTAGCATATTCATTGTAGGAACCAGATTGCACCAAGATGGGATCATCAACCTCGGTAGATGAGAGGAGTAGTCCTATGATGATCGAAAGATCGAGTCCTTAAGCCCATGACCATGGCAGAGTGAAATAATGGAAAAGAGTTTTCCATTGGAATTTTAGATTGGACTCGGATCGATCGATTGATTCATATGACTGATGTTGGGTTTGACGAGTTCACCTTAACCCTAATTCAGTTAGGACTCATGATAGAGGAACTCAATCACACAGATAGCTGCACTGAGAGGTTCGTCTTCATTTCTAATGGATTGCCACTATATACTGCTAGGTGTCACTGATGGATTTTGAGAGTAATTAGAATAATCTTGATGATCGATCATTCTAATTGTCTGAATCAGAAGAGTTCCAGTCCATCGAAATGAGTTTCAATGATGTCGATGATGAGATCACGACATGTCTCATTACCATACAAAACTGAACCTAACTGGGTCACACAAACAAGAGCTAGGATCTGGATGTCATCAATTGAGCTAGCCCAGTTTGATTGATTTGGATTAGATCCAATTAGGTTCAAGAAAATCATGCTAGCACACGATTGAGCCTAACTTTCTCCTCATGCAATCTTTTTCATCTCGACTGAGCCAAATATGATTTGACTCATCCAAAGAACCTTGAGAAGGTTTCTCTCAGTCTGACTGGAGCTAGTTCAGTTTAGAAAAGTCTTATCTTAATTTATGAGATAAATTTAAGATAATACCCACCAATTTCTGTCACCTACCATTTTCGTTTTAGGACATCGGTCAAACATTGACTTATGGATCTTAAACTGAAGGCCACTTGGCAAGAGGTCATTAGAGAGTTTTTGTGGAGTGTCCACCTACTAAATTAGGCCTCAAAGTGGGTGCCAAGATCAGATTGGGCGTGCACCCCAAGTGGATAAGGATAGAGTCCCAAGAGATGAGGACTATGATCCCTTGATCGACTTGGACTGTGGGGCGCCAATCTCACTGTGCTTATCCAGTGTTGGCACCAACAATGGTGGAAATTAAAAGAATTCTTATCTAATATGATCAGATGATATCACTCTACCAATCAAATTTTTTTCAGAATTAATTGGAATTTTTTGATTGGTCGAATGATGTGGCACTGCATGGCGCAGCAAGGTCTACTTAAACCCTGTCTGTGCCTAGGGTTTAGAAGCTGCTCAATACTCATAAAAAATGAGATTCCCCTCCACTTCTCTATATTCCATCTACTCCTCTCTCTCATCTCTTCATGTCCAAGAAGTTGGACATCCATCTGGTGTTTGTCCAAGGCGTGGTGGCTCTCTGAACAGAAGGCTGCAGGGATTTATCGAGAAGCTGCTGCTCCAGTTTCAGAAGATCTTTTGAAGATCTTTCAGATTAGATCCAGATCTAATTTTTGGAGAAAAGATTTGCAAGAAGAAGATGATCTAGATCCTGCTTGAGTGGATACTGGTAGAGGCCAGGCTACTGCGTGGCTATTTTTGAACCTCGGACATTGCTGCGATCATCTACAGGGTAATCAGATTACCCTTGAGGTATTTCATATTTTCTCATGCTTTTAGATTTATTTTAGAATTAATATTAGATAATAAAATTATATTTAGAGATTTAAATCTAAAATAAATATAGGATAATTTTTTTTTAAAATTATTCCACCTCAGATTTGATGAAATCTGGAAGATCCTACAAGGAAAAAGGCTATTTTTTCTTCAACTGGTATCAGAGCCAAGTTGATGGCTTAGTTTTAGATCTATTTTAGATCTGATTTTAATTTTAATTTATCTAATATTAAAAGATTTTAGATATCACATCAGATATGATAGGATCTAAAATCAAAATATTTAAAATTAAATTTGAGAAGATCTAACATGCATGAGATGTATGACTAGACTAAGAATAGTTTGATCTATGAATAGTCTTGTAAGTTTATATTTTAATGAGATTAAAATATAATTTAAATCTAATTTATTCTCTATTTTTGATGATATAAATATTATATTCAGATCAAAAATAGAAAATAAAAATTTGGATAATACATAAGATTGATCTGTTGCATGCCTAGACTAGTTGTAGAATTATTCTAGTAACTGTCTAGAATAAATTTTATGTTGAATAGTTCAATTTAAATTTTATTTTTCAGATGTTACATGTGATGTATCAGATCTAAAAGTATGCTAATTAGATCAAATTTTAATACATGAGATGTATGCAAAGCATGTATTAGTTAGATCTTAAATTGTATATGTGATATGTAAATTTAGATCTAACTAGTTTTGTAGTTAAATTTATATTTCTGATTAAAGTATTCCTCATGGCCATCCGATCATAAGAACAAAATAGGGTTTAAAGGCCCTCTCCTCTCATTCAATGGGTGTTCTTATGACATGTAGGGGTGCTGCGCGTTCATCCTTAATCAGAAATCAAAACTTACTTTTCTGCAAAATCCTAGATCCTGAAACCCTAGGATTTATTTTACATATTTTGTTTATGAATCCAAGACTTAATTAATGAATTAAGCTTATGAAATTAAATTAGATCTAAAATTGAGAATTTTAGATCTAAGTCATTTTCATAAAATTGGATTCGGGCTTGGGTAGCTCAATTAGGTCTAGCAGTTGATCAAACCGAATCAAAAGTTGGTTAGGTGGGATCATGAAAGCTAATAATTGACCAGCCTAATAGGATTAAGTCTAGGTCAAGGTCGAATCACATTCATATGTAACTCGATCAAGTTAAGACCTAATTTGGCTCAGTGGTTAGAGCCTGGATTGTAGGCTAATCCAATTGATTCTGGTTCGATAATTTGGTGTCTAAGGTAAGGTGGGCAGATACGATCGAATGATTTTTAATTGGAAGCTACTCGACTTGAATACGTTCTTGTCGAGTTAATGGCATATCCCTTCCACCGGTCTCACTTATCTGGCCATATGTATCGACCCAGTTCTGATTTGAGGTGGCTAACAATTCGAGCTAACCCATGCCACTAGGTTAGTCATAATTGTTATCACTATGTCAAGCTAAGTTTAATGAGACCTAAATCAAATCTTCCTAAGAAAATATTAAGTCGAAGGTCTTCCACCATTGTGGATGTGCGGGTCCTTCCCGGGGTTGATTGTTCTCGGCTGGATACAGTGGCTCAGTTGCACTGGAAAGACGCAACCATGTCCATTAGGCATTGGATGCTATGAATTAGAGGATGGGTTGGGTTCAATATTTCGGACATGGTGAGGGACCCAATCAGGAATCTAGTTCGTGCAAATGGTGGGTTTGACTTAACTAAGGATTGGAGCAATATTTTGGGCACGGTGAGCTTCATGAATTAGAGATCAAGTTTTGGGTACACCATGATTAGAGAATCATTGGACAAGAGTTGTCCACTCATCGGTTGACCCATCACCAATAACTGTTAGGTGAGGTGATGAGCCAGTTGGTGAGACTGCACCACCCACTAGAAATCACTAATCATAGAGATTTTCACATCTACCTAGGGAGTGTAGGGATCTGAGAAAATAGTGGGAGCCTAATTTGTTTAAAAATAAAATTTCTAAATAAATTGGTTAAGTTTGATTACAAAATCTAACTAGAAACTATTGACTCTCTACAGAAAATATATCTGCGTCCAACCCCCTGACCAAAATACTAGACACCCACAGATTGACTGGACCCAATTTCAAGGACTGGTTAAGAAACTACAGAATTATTCTGAGTTCCAAAAAATTAACCCATGTCTTGGATCAGGACCCACCTGCCATGCCAGCACATCCGACTGCTGAACAGAGAGCGTCTTTGGAAAAGTGGATGGATGATGATAACAAAGCAAGGTACTACATGTTGAGTGCAATGTCTGATGACTTGCAGTGCCAACATGAGAATATTATGACTATCCGCCAAATGTTGGCTCACCTACAAGAGTTGTTTGGTGAACAAAGTCACGCAGCCAAGTATCAAGTCTGTCAAAGACTTTTTAAGGCTAAAATGCATGATGGACAGTTAGTCCAAGATCATTATTTGACAATGATCAAGGATCTTGAGGAGCTTGAGAAGCTCGATGTCATCTTAGACAAAGATTTTCAGACTGATGTGATCCTTCAATCCTTGTCTGATGCATATGGTCAGTTCATCATGAACTTTCATATACATAAGATGCAGTGTACCTTGATCGAGTTAATGAACATGTTGGTTACGGCTGAGCTTTCTATGAAGGGTTCAAAAGGCTCAGTTCTTACAGTGGAGCGGACTTCTTCCAAGAGAAAGTCTTTTGGAAAGAAAAAGAAGTCTGCGAAGAAGCAGAAGGTGGATGGGAAGAAGAAGAAGATAAAACCGAAGAAGAAGGCTGCTGAAAAGAGAAAATATTTTCACTGCCAATCAGACGGCCATTGGAAGTGGAACTGTCCTCAGTACCTGGCCATCCTGAAGAACAAGAAGGATGGTCCTTCTGGAGGTATGCTCATTTTATAATCTAATCTTACAGTTTCTTCTGCATCCAGTTGGGTGCTTGACTCTGGTTCTAGTGCTCATTTATGCACTTCTATGCAGGGTCTTGAGAAGAGCAGGAGACTGAGGGATGGGGAGATGATCCTACGCATCAAAAATAGAGCAAGAGTTGCTGCTGTGGCCGTAGAAACCTATCCTCTGCGATTACGGTTAGGATTAGATTTAGTTCTTAGAGACTGTTATTATGTGCCTACAGCAAGTAGGAATTTGATTTTTGTTTCATGTTTAGCACAAGAAGTCTATGTGATTATCTTTCATAAGGATCATTGTAATATATTTTATGAAAATAATAAAGTTGCAAATAGTTTTCTTATTAACGGTCTCTATCAGCTACATATCGATGTATCTGTATTTAATATTGAGCAAAATATGAATGCCATAGGAATTAATGTTGGAGCACGATCCCGACTCCTCCCACGGACCTTTGGTGTAGCGAAACCAGCAACGAATAGATCTGGAAACTTCTGGACACGATCCAAGGCCCTTGACGAAATCAGCCTGGTTGCTGTCTTCTTCATCAGCCTTTCGTTCCAGATGAAGAACGCCTTTGAAACCACCTCAAAAAAATTCAAGATCTGGTACCCAACTAGATCAGACCTGGACTGAGGTCTTCCAATTCATAAATCTTGAATTGGGGTATTCTAGATAGGGAAGAAGATAGATAGAGACAGACCTCACAGATCTATCCTGCTGCAGCCTTTCCTGTAGATCTGTTGATGGAGATCTCACCCGTGCCTCAAATGACCTCAGATCAACTCCAGATCTGAGAGGGACTTGTACCAATCTCTTCTCAAGAGATTTCAGGTCTTGGACCTGATATTTTGAGTGACTGCAAGAGAGGGGAGAGGAGAAATGGCTGGCAGCTGCAAGGGGGGAAGGGGCTAGCGCCTCCCCTTCTTCTCTTTCCTTTTATGGACTGGCGGCAAGAAACCCTAGGGTTTCTTGCTCCTGGGGCATGGAGAATTGCTGGAGAGAGAGGGAGAAGAGAGAGAGAGACTTGGGAGAAAGAGTCATCTATTTTTTTGGCTTAATCCAACCTATACACAGTACATGTATATATAAACACCGGGTCAAGTGACCCAAACCCAAAACTCCCTTGACCAACTCTATGGGAGATTAGGTTAATCCAAGCCCATATACACCCATGACTCAACCTAATCTCACCTCTCCTGGGTCCAGACCTGGCCCATAAAGAGTTGGTCCCTTGAGGCCCACATAACCTAGACCTCAAGTACCCGAAAGGCCCACAGCCTTTCAACCTAGGGCCTAACTAGCCCTAGAGTCTCCATGAAGCCCTCATGAATGATGGACCTTGGCCTTAGCCTTGGTCCCCTAGGCCTTGGGCACACCACCTGGATCATAACAATCTCCACCTTGGTGTCCCAAGGCCTCAACCAGCTCCACTCTGTCCATCAGCCGAATCAGCTCAACACATCTCTGAAAGCTGTCCCGTGGAAGTACCTTCGTAAGTGCTTCAGCTGGGTTCTCCTTGGTGTGTACCTTTACCAACTCCACCTCGCCATCCTCCACAAGCTCCCTGATCTGATGATACCGAATGTCGATGTGCTTTGTCCTTGCATGATAGACTGAGTTCTGTGCTAATAGAAGTGCACTCTGACTGTCACAGTGCACTCTAATGGCCTCCTGAGTAAGGCCCATCTCCGTCAACAAATCCTTCAACCAAATTACCTCCTTAGCTGCTTCTGTCAGCCCGATGTACTCCACCTCTATAGTGGATAGGGCCGTGATAGGCTACAGACTCGATCTCCAAGAAATAGGACCTCCATACAGACTAAAGATGAAGCCTGTCATAGACCTCCGGGTATCCACATCTCCACCGAAGTCTGCATCTACATAACCGCCAATCAGCCCCTGAGCCTCCCTGGACATATCAGAGTATCCCACTGCACCTCCTCGCTGTCCGTAGTAGATGCCAACTCCAACTGAACCTGTCAGGTATCTGAATATCCACTTCAGAGCTCTCCAGTGCTCCTTGCCAAGCTGCACCATGAATCTGCTAACCTGACTCACTGCATGAGCGATGTCTGGCCTACAACAGACCATCACATACATCAAGCTCCCAACTCCTGAAGCATAAGGAACCTTGTCCATCTCCTGAGCCTCCACCTCAGTCTATGGCACCATGGTCTTCGAGAGTCTGAAGTGATCGGCAAGTGGCAGCTCTACCAACTTTGCTCCCTTCATCCCGAACCTCTCTAAGACCTTCTGTATGTAGCCCCCCTGAGATAGATGCAGCACCCTCCAGACTCGATCTCTGAAAATCTTCATGCCTAGGATCTTCCTTACAGGGCCCAAATCCTTCATCTCAAACTCCCGAGATAAGGATGCCTTCAGATCCTGCACAACCTTCCTACTCTTGCATGCTATAAGCATGTCATCCACATACAAGAGTAGGAACAACCTAGAACCATCCTCAAGAGACTGAACATAAACATAGGGATCAAACTCGCACCTGAAAAGTCCAATGCTGCGCACATAGGAGTCGAACCACTTGTACCATTGCCTCGGCGACTGCTTCAGCCCGTACAGTGACTTCTGCAACAGACAAACCTTTTCCTTTGATCCTAGATCCCTAAAATCGGATGGCTGCTCCATGTAAATCCTCTCCTCCAAATGCCCATGGAGGAACACCGTCTTGACATCCATTTGCTCCAGCTCTAAATCCTGAGCTGCTACGATGCTCAGCAACACTCTGATGGAAGTGTGTCTGACGATGGGAGAGAAGACCTCGCTGAAGTCAATGCCTTCCTTCTGGAAGTATCCCTTGGCCACTAACCTCACCTTGAATCTGATACCTCCCTGCTCTGAAGGCCCTTCCTTACGACTGTAGATCCATTTGCAGCCAATGGGCCTTTTTCCCTATGGCAACTGCACCAATCGCCACGTCTGGTTCTTGTGGAGAGACTGCATCTCCTCGAACATCTCCTGGACCCACCGCTCTCTGTCCTAGCTCTCAATAGCCTCCTGATATGTATATGGGTTTCCATTCGCTGTCACCAAGGCATATGACAGTGTCTCCTCGAAGCCATATCGGTCCGGTTGCTTGATGGTCATCTTGGGCTTGTGTAGGGCAACACCGATATCAGTCCTCGATCCAGCTCATTCCTGCTGGACCTCTCCACCTCAATCATCCATCCAAATCCTCTCCACCTGTAGAGAAACCTTAGGTAGGTTCTCCACCTGAATGTCATGTCCTCCCGTAGTACCTGTAAGAGGCAAAATAAAAGAGGTAAGCTGTCCAGCAGCGCCCTGCTGGACCTCCTCCCGCTCCTGCTGCTCCTCCATGCCTGCTCACCTCTGTAGGACTGACTCCTCATCAAAAGTCACATCCCGACTAATGATGACCTTCTTTTTCAAGGGATCCCACAGCCTGTATCCCTTGACCCCTCGCGGATAGCCTAGAAACACCATCTTGCATGATCTGGCATCTAGCTTGCTCCGCTCACCAGCTCCAATGTGCACATAGGCCGTGCACCCAAATACCCGTAGATGGCCCAGCCCAACTGTCCTCCCAGACCACACCTCCTCTGGAAGCCTACCATCCAACCTGGTGTGAGGTGATCGATTGACCAAGTAACCCGCTGCGTCAACTGTGTCAACCCAAAACTCCTTTGGAAGCCCTGCCTGCAGCCTCATGCATCGTGCCTTTTCCAAAAGTGTTCTGTTCATCCTCTCGGCCACCCCATTCTGTTGTGGAGTCTCCCTAACTGAGAAGTGTCTCCTAATCCCACACTCCTCATAGTAGTCCTGGAACTCTCTGCTGGTGTACTCCCCGCTATTGTCTGACCTCAGACACTTCACACTCCTCCCCTGCTCCTTCTCCACCTTCGCTCTCCAGATCTTAAACTTGGTGAAGACCTTTGACTTCTCTCTGATGAAGTAAATCCAGAGTTTCCTTGAGAAATCATCAATCAGGGTCATGAAGTATCTGACCCCATTCTTAGCTAAAACTGGGGCTGGTCCCCACACATCCGTGTGTACTAACTCCAGAGGGGCTGCACTTCGGGCTGTACTGATGGTGAACTGAACTCTTCTCTGCTTTTCCATCTGGCAAGGCTCACAGATCTTCCTTGTAGCACCATCCTCCAGATCAGAGATGAGTCCTCTCCTGCTCAACTCCCTCAGCCCCTTGTCACCCATGTGGCCTAGGCGGTAGTGCCGCATCCTGTAAGTCCCCTCCTGGTCCTGTGCTGCAGCTGCTGCATCAGACTTTTCGATCACCACAGATCCCTCCATGCGATAGAGGTTATTGTCCAACCTCCTGCCTCTCATCACCACCACAGCTCCATTGGAGATGTTCAGTACTCCGCTTCTAGCCCTACTGCTGAAGCTGTATCCACTGCGCTCCAAGTAGCCTAGTGACACCAGATTCTTCTCCAGCTCTGAGATGTGCTTTACAGTTGTCAATGTCCTCACAATCCCATCAAATATCCTCACCCTGACTGTCCCTATCCCAGCCACCTTGCAAGGATGATTGTCGCCTAGAGTCACTGATCCCTCATCTGTCTTGGTGTATGTAGCAAACTAAGACCTGTGTGGTGTGTAGTGATGTGAGCACGCAGAGTCTAGTGTCCACTCCTCTGTGTAATACCTGTGACCATCTGATACCACAAGTAGATCATCCTCCACCTGCTACCCAGCAACTGCACTCACTGATTCTGAGCCACTTCTTTCTCCCTTCTTGCTCTTCCATAGTGGACATTCTCGCTTGAAGTGCCCGAACTCTTTGCACTTGAAGCATTTCACCTCTTTCTTTCCCTTCCTGGACTTGGACCGCCCCCTGGACTTGCTTCTGCCTCTGCCTCTACCTATCCTCTCCCCTACTGCCAAACCCTTCTGGGGAGCCTGATCTCTGGTCAGCTTTTTTCTCTACTCATTCGACCTCAGAACCGAGACCATGTCCTCATACTCCAGAGTCTCCTTGCCGTATAGCAGTGTAGTCACCAAAGAATCATATGATCCGGGCAGCGAACATAGAAGCAATAGAGACTTGTCCTCCTCATCCAGCTTCACCTCAATATTCACCAACTCCATGCACAACTGGTCGAACATCTGAATGTGGCCAATCACATCAGATCCCTCCTGCATCCGAAGACTGTACAACCTCTTCTTCAGCATCAGCTTGTTGCACATATTCTTCCCCATGTACATGGTGTGCAACTTCGACCAAAGACCCTTCAGGGTCTTTTCTTCCAGCATCGAATACAACACCACATCCGCCAAACATCCTCTGATCACCGAGCATGCTTTCTTCTCCAACGATGCCCACTATCTATCTGTCATTCCCTCGAGCTTCTCATCCAAAGCCTGATCCAGATTTGCTTGTACCAGAAGATCCTCCACCCGGATTTTCCACATGGAAAAATTTTTCTTGCCATAAAACTTCTCAAACTCGACCTTCATATTACTGCCCATGACTGGATCCAAGCCAAACAAGCAATATAAAATCAAAAAGTGTAGAATATACCTTGATGATTGAAGGAACCAGATCTAGAGTTTCAGGGTTAGATCTTGAAAAATTTTCAAGATCATACAGCGGAAGGCTAAAATAAATCAAAATTTATTTTCTAAAACCAAAGAATCCCTAGATCTAAGATCCTATTACATGATTATTACATAGCATTAAATCAGAAATTAAAATATATAAATATAGCATGAACTACATGTTGATCATATCAACATGTTTCTATACCACATCTAATGTATGTATTAAACAATAGATCAGATCTATTACCTTGCAAGTTAGACGCTCTAACCTCGCTGATCCAGGCTTAAGGATGATGTTTCAAGCCGCACATGCGTCCGACCTCTAGGAGTCATCCACACGAGCCCACGAATCTCGATCAGAAGTCCTACTTCAGGAAATCAGCACAGTATGCTAGTACTGCGCTGATCCTTCTTTGATGGTTGATCAGGTACCTCCTTCTTCTTGATTTGGACTCTTCCAAAAATGAAAAGTAAAAGGAGGAGTTTCAGATCTGAGACGCTCTCAGAAAACTCAAGATGGAGGGAGGAAAGATATGAAAACAAAAACCCTAGAAGAAGACCCTCTTCTTCTTCACATTTTTCTCTCTAGACACCCTAACTTGCATCTTTTATATCTCAATGACCCAAAGGTCTTTCCCTCTGATTTTTGGATGGCACAAAGGTCTCTCAAATCTCTATCTTTACTTAAAATTTCATGAAGAAACTCAGTTTATACAGAGAGATATGATAGAGTCCTTGTCCAGGTCAAATACCTAGTCAAAGCTTATCCAAACATGGCAAGTTAAGGGGCGCCCAACTCTTGAGCACCTCCTCCATATTTTCATGCATGGATCACTAGAAAAAGATGCACAATATGTACACTAAAATACACAAAAATTTCAAAAAAAATTTGGATAAATTCGGTGCAAAATTGAAAGAGTTTTGGATTTCTAAAACCCTATCTCATAGAATTCGAAATCCAAACTTATTCCTTTTTTATTTGATCCAAACCACCTTCCATGTAAGAAAGAAGAGAGGAAACCTTTTTTGAACGTGAGAGAGACCTGGGAGAGGGCTTTTGTCACACAAAATAAGTGGAGATTGGCGTTGAATAAGAGAGAGGGTGTGGGGAAGGCTTATGTGGCGCAAGGTGGAATCCTAGTCTTACTAGGATTCTATCTTATGACTTGTTTTAATTTGGTTTTTCAAACCAAATCAAACCAAAATTAGATCAACCTAATTAAAATAGGTCTTAACCTAATTAAGAACCTAATTTAATCAGATTAAATTAAATTTAAATCTGATTTAATTTTTTAATCAAATTAGAAATTAGATTGACCCAAGTCCTAGTTGAACTAGGACTAGTTTTTTTTTGTACTTGGCTTATCTAATAAACCAATTGGACTTGATCCAATCAAGCCCAAACCAAATCTAATTAAATCATATTTAATTAGACTTAATCTCAGCCCATT
This sequence comes from Elaeis guineensis, assembly GCF_000442705.2. Classification (NCBI taxonomy): domain Eukaryota; kingdom Viridiplantae; phylum Streptophyta; class Magnoliopsida; order Arecales; family Arecaceae; genus Elaeis; species Elaeis guineensis. Next base: position 43,289,084 of record NC_026007.2, on the reverse strand, counting down.
GGCTTAATCAAATTAAGCCAATTAACAATCGAATTGCTAATCGATCCTCCTGAACACTTGCACTGGGTTAAATGTCAATCGTATTGATCATTTAACCCTAGAACGATTCTTAATCATTGATCAACCATCCGATCGGATCATGAACTCTAATGTGTGTGACCTCATAGGTTCGAACCTAAGTCGGTAGTACAGAAATAAATTTTTGTACCAATCGAAGTGACCATCTAGCAATGGTACCCGACGATCGGATAGGTCGAATGTGTAGAACAACATCCTTAGAACCCATGCGGATATAGTTTTCATATAATTCATCCCCTTGACCAAAATGATCATAGGACACCACAGAGTTCAACTGTCCACTCTGATCAGGTTGTCCACATTGTATTTCAAAATATCAAATCCATCTGATGGATTACCCTGGCCAAGATTTTGCTAAATTGAAATACAGCGACTCAACTCATTCTTCTCCAACTCTTGGAGTGGTCAATCCCATCTCGATCACACTCTGACTTTGCAAGTACTTGACTGTGCCCAGAAGCCTTCCATCCCTGAATTAGAAATTCAGTTAGTCCAGTACCAAAGCACAGTGAGTTGCTTGCAAGTCACTGAGGCGATCTCAAGTCTAAAGGACACTTATACCTATATCCCATCAGAGACATTCTCGACAGCAGAATACTCTGGAGTTGGTCACATTCAATGATGATGTACCCTTACATCTCACCTGTATGCCATACCAGTGTCTCCACACTCCTTGGTTAAGAGGACAACCAACCCATATGGCCTACAGCGACCTATGCTTGATAGAAGCTGTCGTCCTTATTAACAGCTTATCATTTGATCGTGAACAGTTTTAAGGACTAATCGATAAATCCTCTCTTTATCAAACTTAAATAGTCCTAAGGACTTCATCATAACAACGGAGTTCATTAGAAGATGAAAGCTTATGATGAAGATGCCAAATATATTTTATTTATTAACAAATCAATTACAATACTTGGTTGCTCAACCGTCAACAGCTTGACGATTGGCTTTTTGTGACATATTTTCCAACAACTCCCACTTGTCCTAAAGCCACTTGGCACAGTATCTAATACCCATCTTCGACTTGTGGTTGTCGAACTCCTTTATTGCCAGGGCTTTAGTGAAGGGGTCGGCTAGGTTCTCCTTTCCGTCGATCTTCTGAAGGTCGACGTCACCTCGATCCATGATCTCCCAGACCAGGTGAAAGCGGTGCAAGATGTGCTTCATCCGCTGATGTGCTTTGGGTTCCTTCGTCTGAGCTATGGCACCAGTGCTGTCGCAGTAGAGCAGGACTGGACCATCGAGGGAGGGTGCTACTCTGAGCTCAGTGATGGATTTCCTCAGCCACACAGCTTCCTTTGCAGCATCCGATGCTGTGATGTACTCTGCTTCACAAACAGAGTCTACCACAGTATGCTGCTTGGAACTCTTTCAGCAGATGGCTCCACCATTCAGAGTAAAGATATAACCCGACATGCTCCTGCTGTCATCATGGTCAGATTGGAAGCTAAAGTCTGTGAACCCCACAAGTTTCAGATCTGACTCGCCATAAACCAACCATTGGTCCTTAGTATTTCTCAAATACTTAAAGATGGCTTTAACCACTTTCCAGTGATTTTCTCCAGGATCAGATTGGTATCTACTCACTACTCTTGTGAGTATGCCACATCTGATCTTGTACATATCATGGCGTACATGATAGATCCCACGACTGAAGCATATGAGACTCTACTCATACGCTCTCTCTCTTCAGGAGTTGTCGGACAATCCTTCTTAGAGAAAAAATTTTATGGCCTATCGGTAGATAGCCCTTCTTGGAATTCTCCATGCTGAACCTCTTCAGCACAGTGTCTATGTACATGGACTGGGATAACCCAAGCATCCTTTTAGATCTATCCCTATAGATCTTCATCCCTAGGATGTAGGATGCTTCACCCAAGTCCTTCATGGAGAACTGTGATGACAACTAAACTTTTATTCCCTATAGTGTGGGGATGTCATTCCCGATTAAGAGAATGTCATCCACGTACAAGATAAGGAATACCACAACTGGACCATTTGCCCATTTATAGATGCAGGGCTCTTCTCCATTCTTAATGAAGTCATACATTTTGATCACCTTATCAAAATGCATGTTCCAACTCCAAGAAGCTTGCTTCAGTCCATAAATGGATCTCTGAAGCTTGCACACCTTGGACTCATCTGTGGATGTAAACCCCTCAGGTTGTATCATATACACCTCTTCAGTCAGCTCTCCATTCAGGAAAGCTGTCTTTACATCCATCTGCCAGATCTCATAATTCAGATGGGCAGCTATTGCAAGCATTATCCGAATGGATTTGAGCATTGCCACGGGAGAAAATATCTTGTCATAGTCAATACCATAATGTTGACGATACCCCTTGGCGACCAGACGGACTTTATAGGTCTCCACCTTTCCATCTGCGCCCCTCTTCCTTTTGAAGACCCATTTACACCCAATGGGTTTAACCCCTTCAGGTGGGTCAACCAATGTCCATACATCATTGACCTTCATGGACTCCATTTCAGATTTCATGGCTTCAAGCCATTTTTCGAAATCAGATCTCTGCATTGCATCCATATAGGTGATCGGATCCTCATTATTCTCATCAAGTTCGATGGAATCACCATCCCGGATCAAGAAACCATAGTATCTGTCCGACTGATGCGGTACTCTACCGGATCGCCTTAATGGTGCAGGTATATTGGGCTCCAGATCTGATCTAATCATATCCGACTCAGGTTCAGCTATTGGTGTCGGTCCTTCTACCTGTTGAACTTCATCATGTTCAACTTTAGAGGCAACAGTTCCTTCACCAAGGAACTCCTTTTCTAAAAAGATTGCCTTAAGGCTGACGAACACCTTTTGTTCATCAGCATGGTAGAAAAAATATCCTTTTGTCTCTTTGGGGTACCCTATGAATGAGCATTTGTCAGACCTAGGTCCAAGTTTGTCTGTGATTAATCGTTTGACATAGGCCGGGCACCCCCAGACCCTAAGGTGTGAAAGTGCTGGCTTACGTCCCATCCATATCTCATATGGAGTCTTAATTACAGACTTACTTGGAACCCTATTTAACAGATAACTGGTCGATTCGAGTGCATATCCCCAGAAGGATATCGGCAAGCTAGCAAAACCCATCATGGATCGGACCATGTCTAACAAAGTCCGATTCCTCCTTTCAGACACACCATTATGCTGTGGTGTTCCTAGAGGAGTCCATTGGGAGAGAATCCCATTCTCTTCTAGATATGTGAGAAATTCACTAGAAAGATATTCTCCTCCTCGATCAGATCGAAGAGTTTTAATACTCTTCTCAGTTTATTTTTCTACTTCACTTTGAAATCGTTTGAACATTTCAAATGAATCCGACTTATGTTTCATCAGATAGACATATCCATATCGGGATAGGTCATCCGTGAAAGTTATGAAGTAGAAATATCTACCTCTAGCACTGGTGCTCATGGGCCCGCATACATCAGTATGTACTAGGCCCAAGAGCTCAGTAGCTTTCTCACCTTTTCCAGTAAAAGGTGACTTGGTCATTTTACCAAGAAGACAGGACTCACAGGTTGGAAGTGATTCACAATCACTGACTTCGAGGATTCTCTCTTGAGTCAACCTGTTTATTCTGTTCTTATTTATATGACCTAGCCTAAGTGCCATAAGTAGATATCTAACACACTATCTAATCTTGAGTGCTTGCCAGTTGAATAGACTCTTATCGAGCTTGATCTTTTTGGTCTGGCTCTGCACTGATGTCCCAGCCTGAACTTGCACCTTCTTCACTTTCTTCTTCTTGTTCTTCTTCCTTTCTCAAAGGGTCGAGAACCAGAAGACGAACCTTCCACTGAGTTCACCGACTCCTTGTGAAGTTAGTGATCCTTCTCAAAGTTCTGAAGCAACCCCAGTAATCCGTGGTAGTTTACTTCAGGCTTTGTCATTCTATAATGAGTGAGGAATGGGAGATAAGACTTGGACAGCGAGTTCAGTATTGCATCTTTCCCAAGCTGCTCATGCAAGGGAAAGCCAAGCTTGCTCAATCATTCCATCAGCTCAATCATGTACAATACATGATCAGTGACAGAGGCACCATCCCGTATTTTGGCATTGAAGATGGCACAACTAGTCTTGTGCCTCTCCACGTCATCAGGTGTGCCAAAGGCATCCTCCAACACTTGAAGCATGTTCTTTGGCTGAGCCATCTCGAATCTACGACTGAACTCATCGCTCATAGCAGCCAGCATGATACAGCGCACCGTGGTCCGGTCACTGAGCCACTTCTGATAAGTGTCTCTAACTGTTCCATGTGCATTGACAGCTAGCTCCTCAGGTGCAGGATCCATTATCACATATAGGATCCATTCATGCTCCAAGACTATCTTCAACTTTCGATACCAGCTACCGAAGTTGGGTCCCACCAACTTATCATTGTCCAACAATGATCGGAGCGATAAGAAAGTGGCCATATTTGCATAAAGAAAAACCATAACCTAATTAGTAATTGATTCATTAAACCTAAGGATTTGAACTTTAATTAAAAAGTTTCTCCCACTATTTTATTCGAATTGGTAGCCTCTACCTCCAACTCGAGGAATTACCCTAATTCCTTAGCGGGTACTAGAATCCACTTAGACTGCACACAAGCCCAACTTTGGTTGGCCAACCCATGTACGTCTAAGGGTAGGTTCATAACCAATTATTTCTCTAAACAATTTCTAGTAATTTTAATTTTACCCCAGAAACCTAATCAGTAGGCTTTGGCCTCCACTGTAAGGATCCAGTTAGGTCCAACCATTAACATGATCATACTTGGTGTATCTAACCAACGAATGATTAAGCCCAACTTTGGTTGGCTCACCTAACCATCATTAGAGAGACACTTCCAAGTCGTCATATGATGAGTGATAATTTTATTAGTCAACAAGCACCAGGCCTTTGGGTCTGCAATGATTATTGAGTTAATGGACTCATTATCAAACACCTTAATGGGAGGCTATGACTCAGTTATCTCCATAACTTTATCATTTTAAGGACCTAATAATTTTAGAGGATTTAAATAATTTAGAGGATGAGGTCAGATGAACCAGCTTATCATGATCCTCCCACTGGCTTCACCAAGTCAGCTTAAGGGAGACCATTAAAAGGGCTGGTCTAGAAGCACCTAAATCAGTCACACTGATTTACCTAGCTGACATGGGTCAGCTCGAATAGTCAAGTGATCCGATCAAAACATAATTTCACCAAGAGGCCAGGTAAGTTCGATCAGTGGGAGGGTCTGCCAAAGCTTGCCTTAGACACCATCAGAAATGGCCAGGTAAGCGGGCTCCCAATTAAAAACCACCGGTCTGGTTTACCTTAGACACCAACTGGTTTAATTAGTTTCGATTAGATCAACCTAACAGTTCGTGCTAGACCGCTTAGCCAAGAATCAAGTCCATTTGGTTCTCGTTAAAGACATGGACTTGACCAACTACAACTATTGTAATTGATCTAGAGAATCCTTGACCTAATCTAAGACAATAATTGATTAGATTTAGTCAATTCTCTAATTAAGTCCATCTTTAATCTAACCATAGGTCTAACCCAATTAATGGATCTAATTTTCACTAACCCATTAACCCAATGTGTTATGATTTGTGTCTTAGGTTCTTCAATTCACAATCCTAGAACCTAATCAAATAACTTCTTAATTCTTAATTAAGTTTTGGGCTGAGGGTTGGGTTCGACTTTTCAAAAAATAATTTTCATATTTGTAAAATAATTTTATAATATGATTCTACCAATCATATTGCATGTTTGATTCATAATTAAGATACAAGTGAAATAAACATGAAACTACTTTAGATCTAATCTAAACAGGTTCATGTAATTGAAACAATTTCAACTTTAAACAATTTCTTTGCATAAAAATTATTAACAAAGAGATTTTATTTTAGATTTAAATATCTTTTAAATTTAATAAATCATAAATTTAATCTAGATCATATCTAAAAAATTTATGATTAAAGATAGATCTATACAAACTAGGACAACCTTTGCACTGTAAGGGGTAAACCTTACAGCAGGACAACCTTGCAGTTTGTGATTGATCTAAAATTTTAATTTTAAATTTAATAATCAGATTATAAATTAGATCTAATCTAAAAAATAATCTAAGCATGTATAAATAATTATGTAATAAAGAACCTAGGCTCTGATACCAATTGAAGGAACCAGATCTAGGGTTTCAGGGTTAGATCTTGAAACTTTTTCAAGATCATACAGCGGAAGGCTAAAATAAATCAAAATTTATTTTTTAAAATTAGAGAATCTCTAGATCTAAGATCCTATTACATGATTATTACATAGCATTAAATCAAAAATTAAAATATATAAATATAGCATGAACTACATGTTGATCATATCAACATGTTTCTATAACACATCTAATGTATGTATTAAACAATAGATCAGATCTATTACCTTGCAAGTTAGACGCTCTAACCTCATTGATCTAGGCTTAAGGATGATGTTGCAAGCCGCACATGCATCCGGCCTCTAGGAGTCATCCACACGAGCCCACGAATCTCGATCAGAAGTCCTGCTTCAGGAAATCAGCACAGTATGCTAGTACTACGCTGATCCTTCTTTGATGGTTGATCAGGTGCCTCCTTCTTCTTGATTTGGACTCTTCCAAAGATAAAAAGTAAAAGGAGGAGTTTCAAATCTAAGACACTCTCAGGAAACTCAAGATGGAGGGAGGAAAGATATGAAAACAAAAACCCTAGAAGAAGACCCTCTTCTTCTTCACATTTTTCTCTCTAGACACCCTAACTTGCATCTTTTATATCTCAACGACCCAAAGGTCTTTCCCTCTAATTTTTAGAGGGAACAAAGTTCTCTCAAATCTCTATCTTCACTTAAAATTTTATGAAGAAACTCATTTTATACAGAGAGATATGATAAAGTCCTTGTCTAGGTCAAATACCTAGTCAAAGCTTATCCAAACATGGCAAGTTAAGGGGCGCCCAACTCTTGAGCACCTCCTCCATATTTTTATGTATGGATTACTAAAAAAAGATGCACAATATGTACACTAAAATCCACAAAAATTTCAAAAAAAATTTGGATAAATTCGGTGCAAAATTGAAAGAGTTTTGGATTTCTAAAACCCTATCTCATAGAATTCGAAATCCAAACTTATTCCTTTTTGATTTGATCCAAACCACCTTCCATGTAAGAAAGAAGAGAGGAAACCTTTTGTGAACGTGAGAGAGACCTGGGAGAGGGCTTTTTTCACACAAAATAAGTGGAGATTGGCGTTGAATAAGAGAGAGGGCATGGGGAAGGCTTATGTGGCGCAAGGTGGAATCCTAGTCTTACTAGGATTCTATCTTATGACTTGTTTTAATTTGGTTTCCCAAACCAAATCAAACCAAAATTAGATCAACCTAATTAAAATAGGTCTTAACCCAATTAAAAACCTAATTTAATCAGATTAAATTAGGTTTAAATCTGATTTAATTTTCTAATCAAATTAGAAATTAGATTGACCCAAGTCCTAGTTGAACTAAGACTAGTTTTTTCTTGCACTTGGCTTATCTAATAAACCAATTGGACTTGATCCAATCAAGCTCAAACTAAATATAATTAAATTATATTTAATTAGACTTAATCTCAGCCCATTGGCTTAATTAAATTAAGCCAATTAGCAATCGAATTGCTAATCGATCCTCCTGCAACACTTGTACTGGGTTAAATGTCAATCGTATTGATCATTTAACCCTAGAACGATTCTTAATCATTGATCAACCATCCGATCGGATCATGAACTCTAATGTGCGTGATCTCATAGGTCCGAACCTAAGTCGGTAGCACAGAAATAAATTTTTGTACCAATCGAAGTGACCATCTAGCAATGGTACCCGACGACCGGATAGGTCGAATGTGTAGAACAACATCCTTAGAACCCATGCAGATATAGTTTTCATATAATTCATCCCCTTGACCAAAATGATCTTAGGACACCCCAGAGTTCAACTGTCCACTCTGATCAGGTTGTCCACATTGTATTTCGAAATATCAAATCCATCTGATGGATTACCCTGGCCAAGATTTTGCTAAATTGAAATACAGCGACTCAACTCATTCTTCTCCAACTCTTGGAGTAGTCAATCCCATCTCGATCACACTCTGACTTCGTAAGTACTTGACTGTGCCCAGAAGCCTTCCATCCGTGAATTAAAAATTCAATTAGTCCAGTACCAAAGCACAGTGAGTTGCTTGCAAGTCACTGAGGCGATCTCAAGTCTAAGGGACACTTATACCTATATCCCATCAGAGACATTCTCGACAGCAGAATACTCTGGAGTTGGTCACATTCAATGACGATGTTCCCTTACATCTCACCTGTATGCCATACCAGTGTCTCCACACTCCTTGGTTAAAAGGACAACCAACCCATATGGCCTACAGTGACCTATGCTTGATAGAAGCTATCATCCTTATTAACAGCTTATCATTTGGTCGTGAATAGTTTTAAGGACTAATCGATAAATCCTCTCTTTATCGAACTTAAATAGTCCTAAGGACTTCATCATAACAACGGAGTTCATTAGAAGATGAAAGCTTATGATGAAGATGCCAAATATATTTTATTTATTAACAAATCAATTACAATACTTGGTTGCTCAACCGTCAACAGCTTGACGATTGGCTTTTTGGGACACATTTCCCAACAGATGGTACCTCGCTGAAAATTTTTAGCACTTAGGATCTTCAACTTCTCGCACTTGGAACCGCTTCCTCACCACTATGGCTTTGATACCAACTATTGGAGCATGATCCCAGCTCCTCCCATGGACCTTTGGTATAGCAGAACCAGCAACGAATAGATCTGGAGACTTCTGGACACGATCCAAGGCCCTTGACGAAATCAGCCTGGTTGCTGTCTTCTTCGTCAGCCTTTCGTTCTAGATGAAGAACGCCTTTGAAACCACCTCAAAAAAATCCAAGATCTGGTACCCAACCAGATCAGACCTTGATCGAGGTCTTTCAATTTGTAGATCTTGAATTGGGATATTCTAAATAGGGAAGAAGATAGATAGAGACAGACCTCGTAGATCTATCCTGCTGCAACCTTTTCTATAGATCTGTTGATGGAGATCTCACCCGCACCTCAAACGACCTCAGATCAACTCCAGATCTGAGAGAGACTTATACCAACCTCTTCTCAAGAGATTCCAAGTCTTGAACCTAGTGTTTGGGTGACTGCAAGAGAGGGGAGAGGAGAAATGGCTGGCGGCTGCAAGGGGGGAAGGGGCTAGCGCCTCCCCTTCTTCTCTTTTCTTTTATGGACTGGCGGCAAGAAACCCTAGGGTTTCTTACTCCTGGGGTATGGAGAATTGCTGGAGAGAGAGGGAGAAGAGAGAGACAGATTTGAGAGAAAGAGTCATCTATTTTCTTGGCTTAATCCAACCTATACACAATATATGTATATATAAACACCGGGTCAGGTGACCCAAACCCAAAACTCCCTTGACCAACTCTATGAAAGATTAGGTTAACCTAAACCCATGTACACCCATGACTTGACCTAATCTCACCTCTCCTAGGCCCAGACCTAACCCATAAAGAGTTGGTCCCTTGAGGCCCACATAACCTAGACCTCAAGTACCCGAAAGGCCCACAGCCTTTCAACCTAGGGCCCAACTAGCCCTAGTGTCTCCATGAAGCCCTCATGAATGATGGACCTTGGCCTTAGCCTTGGTCCCCTGGGCCTTGGGCACACCACCTGGATCATAACAATTAAAAGGCTTAGAGATAGTCTAAATGATAGGTATCTGTGGCAGCTAAGGCTAGGTCATATAGCGGAAGACAGAGTTAACAAATTGAAGAAATCCAGACTATTGAGTCCGTTGACTTTCGAGTCATATTCAGTTTATGAATCATGCCTTCAAGGCAAAATGACCAAGCTCCCTTTTGTGGGACAAGGGGAAAGGGCCACAAACCTACTTGCCCTAGTACATACGGATGTGTGCAGCCCATTTGATGTGCCGGCTAGAGGCAACTATGTCTACTTCATTACCTTCATCGATGATATGTCTAGGTACGAGTATGTATTTCTAATGAAATACAAGTCTGAAGCCTTTGAAAAGTTCAAAGAATTTAAGCATGAGGTAGAAAAACAAACAGGAAAGCCCATTAAGGTTCTTCGATCAAATCGAGGAGGCGAATACCTTAGTCAGGAGTTCCTAGACTATCTTAAGGACAATGACATAGTCTCTCAATGGACTCTACCTGGAACGCCACAACTCAACGGAGTTTCAAAATGGAGAAATCGGACCCTATTAGATATGGTCCGTTCCATGATGAGCTTCACGGACCTCCCTGAGTTTCTTTGGAGATATTGTCTCATGACAGCAATATATGTATTGAATAGGGTTCCATCTAAAACTGTTCCTACCACACCATATGAGATATGGCATGATAAGAAGCCAAGTCTGAATCATCTTAGAATTTGGGGTTGTTCGGCTCATGTCAAGAGATAGCAGGCAGACAAGTTAGAGTTCAAGTCTTTTAGAGCTCAATTTATAGAATATCCTAAAGAGTCATTAGGATACTATTTCTATATTTTTGAAGACCACAATATGATTGTGAGTCAAAATATTATTTTTCTTGAAAAATAGTTTATTCAAGATGGTAGCATCGGAAGAATAGTTAAGCTCAAGGAGAATGTCTCCCAAGAGCAACGAGCTAAAGAACCTAAGGAACCAAATCAATCAGAACCAGTCCTAACACAACCTCTTCCACCTCGTAGATCGACTAAAATTTTTCATCCTCCTGAAAGGTACTTAGGTACTATACAAGAGGATATAGAGGAAATGTTCCTCACGAAAAATGGGGCTCATGGTGATGATCCCAAGACCTATAACGAGGCGATATCAGATATCGACTCTGAGAAATGGTTAGAGACAATGAGATTAGAAATTGACTCGATGCACTCAAACCAAGTCTGAACCTTGGTAGATCCACCTGAAGGTATTGTACCTATTGGGTGCAAATGGATCTTCAAGAGAAAGATAGGTACAGATGGGAATATAGAGACATTCAAGGCTAGGCTCGTAGCGAAAGGTTATAGTCAAAGTGAAGGCATTGACTATCAGGATACCTTCTCATTCGTAGCCATGCTAAAATCCATCCACACATTACTTGCTGTAGCAGCCTATTTTGATTATGAAATATGGCAGATGGACATGAAAACGGCATTCTTAAATGGACATCTTAAGGAAGATATCTATATGGAACAGCCACTTGATTTCACATCCAGTGATGATGATCACAAGGTCTGCAAGCTGCAAAGGTCTATTTATGGACTTAAGCAAGCATCTCAGAGCTGGAATACTCGTTTCAATGATGTGATCAAAATATTTGGTTTCATCAAGAACGAGGAGGAACCATGTGTGTTCAAAAAGATCAGTGGGAGTACAGTTATCTTCCTCGTATTGTACATAGATGACATCCTCCTAATTGAGAATGACATTCCCATATTGACTTCAGTCATAGTATGGTTGTCTAAGGAGTTCTCTATGAAAGATCTAGGAGAGGCATCCTTTATACTGGGTATTAAGGTCTATAGAGATAGACCAAATAAGATGCTGGGACTTTCACAGAAGATGTATATAGAGGATGTGCTAAAAAAGTTTAGCATAGAAAACTCCAAAGGAGATTTAGTACCTTTTAGACATGGCATTCATCTCTCCAAGAAGATGTGTCCTAGCACACCTGAGGAGATTGAACGCATGAGCAAAATCCCTTATGCTTCGGCAATAGGGAGCCTCATGTATGTCATGCTATGTACACGACCTGATATAGCCCATGCTGTGAGTGTCACAAGTAGATATCAGTCGAATCCAGGCGAAGAGCACTGGACTTCTGTGAAATGTATCCTTAAGTACTTGAGAAGGACTAAGGATATGTTTCTAGTCTTTGGAAATGGAGAACTCCAGATTCAGGGATATACAGACTCTGACTTTATGTCTGATATAGATGATCGAAAGTCAACATCTAGGAGTCTGTTCATTTATAATGGTGGTATAGTTAGCTGGAAGAGTTCCAAGCAGACGGTGATTGCAGATTCCACCATAGAGGCAGAGTATATTGCTGCATCAGAAGCTGTGAAGGAGGCATTCTGGTACAAGAAGTTTACCGCAGAGCTTGGAGTGATGTCATCAGATGCCATCCCTTTTTACTACGACAATAATGGCACCATAGCCCTAGCTAAGGAGCTAAGGTCTCACCAGAAGTCCAAGCATATCGAGCGGCAATTCCATCTGATCCGTGATTACCTCAAAAAAAGTTATGTCGAGATTAAGAAAGTCGACTCTACAAACAATATGGCAGACCCGCTGACAAAGCCATTAGGCCAGCAAAAGATCGAAGCCCACCTTGAGAAGATGGGACTTAGATATGTAGCCAATTGACATTAGGTCAAGTGGGAGTTTGTTAGATGTGTGTCCTAGATGCCAGATTGGCTGACACATTCCTATACAAATCTAAGGGCAAATTTATAATTTTGACTATAAATCAATAAATAGATTATTCTTCTATCACATTGTGTACATTGTGTCTGTGATACATCCTTTGAGTTAGTAGGAATGTCAATTCATATTTTCAAAAGTTAAAAATTTAAGGTATGAATTTACATAACTAACTCATAAATAGCTCCTGACAATAGGATCATCACGAGGATGGTGATCGATCCAGAAGATTGGTGTACGATCACTTCTTTAGGATAGATGTATCTTGAGTCTACAGTGTGGAGACACCGAAGCAAGAGTACAGATATTCATTGAGAACGAGAGTACTGAGCATGACCATATCAAGCAGTCATAAGGAAGTCCACCTTCTCGTCGATGACTAGCTCGATACTGCAGCTATGTGTCTAGTTCTTTGATCTGAGATGCATTAACAGTTCACCTTGAGTGTGTTATAGTTTGACTACACCATAACTCGATCTCCTAGCCATTCAAAATTCTGAGGTGTATGTTAGCTGTAGCATATTCATTGTAGGAACCAGATTGCATCAAGATGAGATCTATCAACCTCGGTAGATGAGAGAAGTAGTCCTATGATGATTGAAAGATCGAGTTCTTAAGCCCATGGCCATGGCAGAGTGAAATAATGGAAAAGAGTTTTTCATTGGGGTTTCACATCAGACTCGGATCGATCGATTGATTCATATGACTGATGTTGGATTTGACGAGTTTACCTTAATCCTAATTCAGTTGGGACTCATGATAGAGGAACTCAATCACACAAGTAGCTGCACTGAGAGGTTCATCTTCATTTCTGATGAATTACCACCATATACTGCTAGGTATCATTGATGAATTTTAAGAGCAATTAGAATGATCTTGATGATCGATCATTCTAATTTTTTGAATCAGAAGAGTTCTAGTCCATCAAAAGGAGTTTTGATGATGTCGATGATGAGATCACGATATGTCTCATTACCATACAGAATTGAACCTAACTAAATCACACAAACAAGAGTTAGGGTCTGGATGTCATCAATTGAGCTAGCCCAATTTGATTGATTTAGATTAGATCCAATTAGGTTCAAGGAAATCATGCTAGCACACGATTGAGCCCATCTTTCTCCTCATGCAATCTTTTTTATCTCGACTGAGCCAAATATGATTTGACTCATCCAGAGAACCTTGAGAAGATTTCTCTCAGTCTGACTGGAGCCAGTCCAGCTCAGAAAAGTCTTGTCTTAATTCATGAGATGAATTTAAGACAACACCTATCAATTTTTGTCACCTGCCATTTTCGTTTTAGGACATCGGTCAAACATTGATTTATGGATCGTAAACTGAAGGCCACTTGGCAAGATATCATTAGAGAGTTTTTGTGGAGTATCCACCTACTAAATTAGGCCTCAAAGTGGGCACCAAGATCAAATTGGGCGTGCGCCCCAAGTGGATAAGGATACAGTCCCATGAGATGAGGACTCTGATCCTTTGATCGACTTGGACTGTGGGGCGCCAATCTCACTGTGCTTATCCAGTGTTGGCACCAACAGTGATGGAAATTGAGGGGATTCTTATCTGATATGATCAGATGACATCACTCCACCAATCAAAATTTTTTCAAACATCGGATACCATTGCCAGATGGTTACTCTGATTGGTACAGAAATCAATTTCTGTGCTACCGACTTAGGTTCGAACCTATGGGGTCACACACATTAGAAGTTTCTCTCCAATCACATACCTAATCTAAAGAATCTCAGTCAACCAAGACTCTGATGAAGAGTCCCACTTGATGGGGACTCTGTTAAAGAGTCCCACTGGATGGAGGCTCTACTGAAGAGTCCCACTGGATGGAGACTCTAGAGAAGAGTCCCACTAGACTTGGACTCTATCATTAATGGAAGATTAATTAGTAATTAGATTACTAATTAGCTTAATTTGATTGAGTATTAAAGTCTGGATCAAGTTTCATTGAATTTGATTCATTCATGTCAAGTCTGATTAGGTTATGAGATGACCTAATCGGTAAGAGAGAAATGATCCTGATTTGATCGGATCTATGGCTCAATTAATTTATTAATTTGATCAAATTTAATTAAGATTATAAGAGCCTAATTAGATTAGATTTATCATATTTTATTTAGATCTAATTTGATTAGGTTTGAAAGAAATCTAATTGGTTAAACCCTAGAGTCCCAAATAAGTAGGACTCTATCCCTTGCACCAACTAAATTATCTCATGCCTTTTCTCATGATACAAAATCAGTTTGTATATGAGAAAATCAGAAAATAATTCTTCTTTTGTCACTCATTAAAGATAGGAATTGGTTGGTTTTGATTTGAATTCAAATTAGTTTGAATTTTAACTTAAAATATTGTCCATATCCTTCTACACATTGGTTGCTTTTGAAGGGGTCTATTGTGTATGAGAAAAGGAGATCTTCTTAACTGATTTTCATACCCATTTTTTTTTGATAAGTCTTTCTTTAAGTTAGATAAAGGAAAAAAAAAATTGGAGTCAAATTGAAATTCAAAAGAGTTTGAATTGTAACAAAATCTAGCTCTTATCCTATTTTATCTGATTTGTGCGACAACCATAAAAAGGCCACAAGTTTGTGTGCCAAAAGAAGAGAACTCTTCACCATGAGATACCAAAGAGAAATAGGGTCAAAAATACTTCTTTATAATGTGAGGATTGGGTGGGTTTCCTTCCTCCTTGGTATGAACAAAAGAGGAGACCGTTCTCCTCTTGGGTGAGAGACCTAGAACTATTGTAGGTTTTTGGATGAGAGAAAAATCAAAGAGAAGAGAGTCTTCATCTAAATTTTCTTCACCATCCAACATCCTTCTCTGATCCATCTTTGATATTGAAAAAGTTTGAGATGAACAAAAAAGAAAATCAAGTCAGATCTACCATCAGAAATTGACTGCATGAGCTAGCACTCCTGCGGAGGGCTAATCGATCCGAGAGGCTTCGTGTGGACCACCCGTAGAGGCCGAACATTTGTGGCTGCTCGGCATCAGTGAGAGCTTCATACCACACTTACTAATTATGGAGATCATCAGTCCGTAAAAAGGTGATGAGTTCTAAACTCTACCGACATAATCTAAATGTTAGATCAAATTCAGGATATCGATATGATCGATATAGTTTTCTATTTTATTTTAGATTTTATATATAAATTTTTCATATCATAGATCCTTAATGATAGTTTAGATCTAATCTAAGATATATTTAAAAGATTAAAATATTTAATCTTTTATTATTCTACTGTAAAATTTTAAAAATATATACTTTGAACTATCCATTTTTCCTTCAAATAGTATCAGAGCAAGATTTCTTATAACATAATTTTTTTGCATATAATCTAATTTTAATTATTTATATTAGGTCTAAATAGTTAATTTTGAATTTGAGTAGTATAGTAATCTGATTGGATAGATTCTCATAGCCATCCGGTCATAGGAGAAATCAAGATTTTACTATCCTATTTACCCATTTGATGGGATCTCCTATGGCGTGTACGGGTGCTATGCGATTTTTTCCATAATGATGAATATCAAAAAAAAATTTAAAATTTTATTTTAGATTTAAAATAATATATATTAGATCTAAAATTAAAATTTTGATCATTAGATGATTGATTGTAAAAATATTTTATAAAATTAAAAACTATTTTTAAACATCAAACCTGAACTCATATCAGTCCAAAACTTAATTGAGAATTAAGCGATCTAGATTTGAAAATCAAAGATCTAGGACATTAATTTTATAACTCATGAGTTAATGGATTAGCTCGAGTCAAGTTCATTTAATTAGGTTAGACCTAAAATTAGAAATCATTAATAATGGACCATGTTTGCAATTGATCAAATCTAATTAAAAGTTAATTTTGATTGGGTCAATTTTTTCTCTTGATCAATTTTAATAGTTGTAGTTGGTAAGTCCATATCTTTGATTAGACCAATATGGACTTTGATCATAGCTCCGTGGTCGAATCCAAGTCTATAAGTTGATCAAATTAAAAATGACTAACTAGTTGGTGTCTAAGGTAAGTATGGCAGCTTTGATCGATGGTCATTAATTGAGAGCTACTCACATAGATTGAGTCTATGTCGAGTTAATGGTATATCCCTCCCATCGATCTCACTTACTTAACCAATATGGTAAATCATGTTTTGATTAGATCACTTAATGATTGGAGTTAACCCATGCTAACTAGAAAATCAGTATGACTGATTTAGGTGTCCCTAGTTCAACTTATCTTGAGTCCTCTTTATGACTTAGTGAAGCCAGTAGGAGGATTCATAATAGGTTAGCTAGACCAGCTTATGCCTGATCTTCTTAAATCTAACTTGATAAACTCAGTGGGAGGATTAAGATTAACTGGTCAAATCTCATCTCACCTCTCAATTCAACTAATTAAATTTTTTATAATTGTTAGGTCCCAAAAATAAAATAGTTATGGTGATAACTAGATCATAGCCTTCTATTAAGTTAGGTGATAATGAGTTCAATGGTTTAAATAATCATTGGAGGTGCCGCATGCCTGGTGCTCATCTAGCTGTCGAAATTATCATTCATAATATATTATTTTAGTTGTATCTTTCTGATGATGGTCAGGTTGGCTGAGCCACTCTTGGACCTGATCACTCGTTTGTTAGATATACTAAGTTCTGACATGTTAATGGTTGGACCTAACCAGAACCTTTAGTGGAGGTGCCACACACCCACTGAAGAGGTGTCTAGGAAAAAATTGAATACTAAAAATTATTTGGTGAAATAATTAGTTAAAAACCTATCTGTGGGTACACAAGAATTGGCCGAGCCACACTCGGACCCATGTGCAGTCTATGTGGATTCTAATACCCACTAAAAAATTAGTGTAATTCCTCAAATTGAAGGTAGAGGCTATCAATTTGAATAAAATAGTGAGATAACTTCTAGACTAAAATTCATGTCTTTAGGCTTAATCAATTTATATACTAATTAGGTTTTAATTTTTTCTTTTGCAGTTATGGCCACCACCCTATCACTTCGATCACTATTAGATAATGATAAATTGATGAGATCAAATTTTGATAGCTGGTATCGAAAGCTCAAAATAGTCCTGAAGCATGAATGGATCTTGTATGTATTGACATATCTGGCACCCGAGGAGCCAGCCCCGAATGTGCGTAGCACGGTCAGAAATACTTATCAGAAGTGGCTCAATGATCGAATTATGGTTCGTTGTATTATGCTGGCCGTGATGAATGATGAGTTTAGCCATCATTTTGAGAATGCTCAGCCACAGGATATGTTGCAAATGTTGAATGAGTCCTTTGACACACCCAATGACGTTGAGAGGTATAAGACTAATTATGCCATCTTCAATGCTCGAATGAGGGGAGCATCAGTCACTGATCATGTATTATATATGATCGAGATGATTGAGCGCCTAAGCAAACTCGACTTTTCCCTACATGAGCAATTGAAAAAAGATTCTATTCTGAACTCTTTGCCCAAGTCCTACTTCCTTTTCCTTACTCATTTTCAAATGACAAAACCTGCAGTTAACTACCATGGTTTGTTGGGGTTATCGCAAAACTTTGAGAAGGATCACTAGCTCCAAAAGGAGTTGGTGAATATTTGGGAGGGTCTTCTTCTGGACGTCGATCTTTTAAGAAAGGAAAGAAGAACAAGAAAAGAATGCAAAGTGCTGGGGCACCTAAGTCCAGTCAGACCAAAAAATCCAAGTCCGACCAAAGTCAGATGAAATGCTTCAACTGCAAGAAGCAGGGGCACTGAAAAAGAAATTGTCTACAAAACATTGCCTCCTTGGATCTGAACAGACCGAGAAAGAAGTAAGTTGTTGCTAGACAAGGTAATTATATGATAACACCTTGTAATTTCTCAATTTATGATTTCACTACCTGGGTATTAGATATCGAAAGTCCTTTTAATATTTGCAATTCATGGCAGGGTTTGCAGATCAGTAGGAGATTTGAAGAAGATGAAAGATTCCTTAATATTGGAGATGGAAGATCAGTTTCAGTTCTAGCGTTAGGGACTATTAAGCTTGTATTCAAGTCTAATATAATTGTTCTAAGTGAATGTCACTTTTGTCCTTCTTTTTTATTGAATATTATTTCTGTAGGCCTTTTAGCCATGTATGGTTATAAAATTTAAATAAAAAAATAATTTTATATTATTATGAATGGTGTTAATGTAATAAATGGATAACTGAACAATGGTATTTACATATCATCATAATCTGTTAGTGTAATGTACACATCCAACAAATGCCCTAGAATTAGTGATGTCTCTGATATCTATCTTTGGCATTGTAGGTTAGGCCATGTTAACAAGAACAGAATAAATAAGTTGACACAAGAAGAAATCTTCGAAATCAATGATTGTGAATCACTCCTAACCTGTGAGTCCTGTCTTCTTAAAAAAATGACCAAATCACCTTTTACTAAAAAAGATGAGCGAGTCAGTGAAGTTCTAAGTCTGATACATAATGATGTATGTAGACCTATGAACACTAGTGCCAGAGATGGATATTATTATTTCACTATATTTATAGATGACCTATCGAGGTATAGGCACATCTACTTAATGACACATAAGTCAGAATCATTTGAAATATTCAAATGATTCTGTAATGAAGTAGAGAAACAAACTGAAAAGAGTATTAAAACTCTTCGATCCGATCGAAGAGAAGAATACCTCTCTAGTGAGTTTCTGACATACTTAGAAGAGAATGGGATTCTCTCACAATGGACCTCTTCTGAAACACCACATCATAATGGTGTGTCAAAAAGGAGGAATCGAACCCTGTCAGATATGGTTCGGTCCATGATGGGCTTTGAAAGTCTGTCGATTTTTTTTTTGGAGTTACGCATTCGAGTAAACTTGTAATATTTTACATAAAGTTTTGAGTAAGTCTGTAAGTAAAATACCACATAAGATGTGGATAGAGCGTAAGCCAGCACTCTCTCACCTGAGGATTTGGAGATGTCCGACTTATGTCAAACGATTGAAAACTGACAAGCTTGGACCTAGGTCTGACAAATATCTATTTATAGGGTATCCAAAAGAGACCAAGGGATATTACTTCTACCTTGCTGACGAACAGAAGGTATTCGTCAGTAATAAGACTGTCTTTTTAGAAAAAGAGTTTCTTGGTGAAGGAACTAATGCCTCAAAGATTGAACTTAATGAAGTTCAATCGGTAGAAGAACTGACACAATCTAGTAAACCCATAGAGTCGGACTCGATTAGATCAAATTGGGAACCTATTGTAGAAACATCTTTAAGGAGATCTGGTAGAGTACCATATCAACTGGATAGATACTATAGTTTCTTAATCTGGGATGAGGATCTAGTTGAACTCGATGAGAACAATGAGGATCCGATCACCTATATGGATGCGATGCAGAGGTCTGATTCTGATAAGTAGCTGAAAGCCATGAAATTTGAAATGGAGTCCATGAAAATCAACAATGTATAAACATTGGTTGACCCATCTGAAAGGATAAAATCCATAAGGTGTAAGTGGATCTTCCAAAAAAAAAGGATGCAGATGAGAAGATGGAGACCTATAAAGCCTGTCTGGTTGCCAAGAGTTATTGTCAGCATTATGGTATTGACCATGACGAGATATTTTCTCCTGTAGCAATGCTCAAGTCTATTCGGATTATACTTGCGACAGCAGCATATCTAGACTATAAAATCTGGCAAATAGATGTGAAAACAGCCTTCTTGAATGGAGAGCTAGAAGAAGAGGTGTATATGATACGACCTGAAGGTTTCATATCCACAGATGAGTCTAAGGTGTGCAAGCTTCAAAGATCCATTTATGGACTTAAGCAGACATCTCGGAGTTGGAACATGTGTTTTGATAAAGTGATCAGAATGTATGGCTTCATTAAGAATGGAGAGGAAACTTGCATATACAAATGGGTTAATAACTCTGTAGTAGTATTTTTTGTTTTGTATGTCAATGACATTCTCTTATCGGGAATAACATCCTTGCATTATAAAAAATAAAAGTTTGGTTGTCATCACAGTTTTTCATGAAAGATTTGAGAGAAACATCCTTCATCTTTGGGATGAAGATCTATAGAGATAGATCTAAAAGATTGCTTGGATTATCTAAGTCGATGTACATTGATACTGTGCTGAAAAGGTTCAGTATGGAAAATTTCAAGAAAGGCTATCTTCTGATAGGCTAAAGAATTTCTCTCTCAAAGAGTGATTGTCCGACAACTCCTCAAGAAAGAGAGCGTATGAGTAGAATTTTATATGCTTCGATAATGAGATCTATTATGTACATCATGACATGTACACGATCGAATGTGGCATACTTATTAGGAGTAGTGAGCAGATACCAATCTGATCCAAGTAAAAATCACTGGAAGGTCATAAAGACCATCCTTAAGTATTTGAGAAATACTAAATATTAGTGGCTTATCTATGGAGAATCTGACTTAAAACTTATGAGATTTACAGACTTCAATTTTCAATCGGATCATGATGATAGCAAAAGGGTGTCAGAATATATTTACACTCTGAACGGTAAAGCAATCTGCTGGAAAAATTTCAAGCAGCACACTGTGGCTGACTCTACTTGTGAGGTAAAATATATTGCGGTATCCGAAGCTGCGAAAGAAGTTGTGTGGCTACGAAAGTTCATCAACGAGCTCGGAGTGGCACCCTTCCTTGATGGCCCTGTCTTGTTGTACTATGACAGCACTAGCGCCATTGCTCAAGTGAAGGAACCGAAGTCACATCAGTGGACCAAGCACATTCTGCGTCGCTACCACTTGGTCCGAGAGATCATGGATCGAGGTGACATCGAGCTTTAGAAGATCGACGAAAAAGAGAATCTGATCGATCCATTTACTAAAGCCCTCGACTTCAAAGAGTTCGAAGACTACAAATCAAAGATGGGTATATGATACTACACTGATTGGTTTTAGTCCAAGTGGGAGTTGTTGAAAATTATGTCCCAAAGTCAATCATCAGCCTGTTGACGATTGAGCTTATCATTGTAATTGTATATAAATTATTAAATTAATAAATATTATTTAATTTTTTCATCATGGTGTACATCTTATTTTAAACTCCTATTATGTGATGAAGTCCTTAGAACTATTTGATTCTATATAAAGGATATATCATTTAGACCTTAAATGAATTCGCGACCAAATGATATACTATTACAAGG
This sequence comes from Elaeis guineensis, assembly GCF_000442705.2. Taxonomy (NCBI): domain Eukaryota; kingdom Viridiplantae; phylum Streptophyta; class Magnoliopsida; order Arecales; family Arecaceae; genus Elaeis; species Elaeis guineensis. The sequence continues at coordinate 43,267,305 of NC_026007.2, read as the reverse complement.
ATGATAGATATATCAAGTGTAGGTCATTGTGTGCCATATAGGTTGGTTATCCTCTTAACCAAAGAATGTGAAGATGTAGGTATGGCATGTAGGTGAAATATAGGAGTATATTTTACGAAACGTGACCAACTCTGGAGCACTCTGCTGTCAAGAGTCACTCCAAAGGGATATGGGTATAAGTGTCTCTCCGACCTAAGATCACCATGGTGACTTGCAAGCAACTCACTATGCTTTGGTACCGGACTACCTGAATTTCTAATTCAATGATGAAAAATTTTTGGACATAGTCAAGTACTTGTGAAGTCGGTGTGTGAGTTAAGATGGAATTGACCTCTCTAAATAAGTAGGAGTTAATGTATCAGTGTGTTTTAATTTAGTAAAACCTTGGCCGAGGTAATCCATGTAATAGATTTTAAAAATTGAAATACAATGTGGATGACCATATCAAGTTTGGCAGTTAAACCCTAGGTCATCTTGAGTATTTGAGTCAAAGGGATGAACTATATGGTAACTATATTCAAATAGGTTCTTGAGTATTGCTTAGCATACTTTCGGTCTATCCGGACATCAGATACTATTACTAGATGGTTACTCCGATTGGTACAGAAATCAGTTTCTGTACTACCGACTTAGGTTCGAACCTATGGGGTCACACACATTAAAAGTTTTTCTTCGATCACATGACTAATCTAAAGAGTCTCAGTCAATAGAGACTCTGGTGAAGAGTCCCACTAGATGGAGACTCTGTTGAAGTGTCCCACTGGATGGACTCTAGAGAAGAATTCCACTAGACTTAGACTCTATCATTAATAAAAGATTAATTAATGATTAGATTATTAATTAGTTCAATTTAATTGAGCATTAAAGTTTAGATCAAGTCTGATTAAATTTGATTCAATCAGATCAAGTCTAATTAGGTTATGAGATGACCTAATTGGTAAGAAAGAAATAATCCTGATTTGATCGGATCTATGGCTTAATTAATTTATTAATTTGATCAAATTTAATTAAAATTATAAGAGCTTAATTAGATTAGGTTCATCATGTTTTATTTTAATTAGATTGGGTTTGAAAGAAATCTAATTGGTTAAACCGTAGAGTCCCAAATGAGTAGGACTCTATCCCTTGCGCCACCTAAATTATCTCATGCCTTTTCTCACCGCACAAAATTAGTTTGTATGTAAGAAAATTAGAAAATAATCTTTTATTTATCACTCATTAGGGATAGAAATTGGTTGATTTTGATTTGAATTCAAATTAGTTTGAATTTCAACTTAAAATCTTATCCATATCCTTCCACACTTTGGCTGCTTTTGAAGGGATCTATTATGTATGAGAAAAGGAGATCTTTCCAATTGATTTTCATACTCAATTTTTTTTAGTAAGTCTCTCTTTAAGTTAGATAAGGGTGAGAAAAAGTTGGAGTCGAATTAAAATTCAAAAGAGTTTGAATTGAAACAAAGTCCAGCCCTTATCTTGTTTTATCTGGTTTGTACGACAACCATAAAAAGATCATAATTTTGTGTGCCAAAAGAAGAGAACTCTTCACCATGAGATACCAAAGAGAAATAGGGTCAAAAATACTTCTTTGAGATATGAGGATTGGGTGGGTTTCCTTCCTCCTTGGCATGAACAAAAGAGGAGACCGTTCTCCTCTTGGGTGAGAGACCTAGAATTGTTCTAGATTTTTAGATGAGAAAAAAATCAAAGGGAAGAGAGTCTTCATCTAAATTTTCTCTACCATCCGGCATCCTTCTCTAATCCATCTTCGATATCGAAAAGGTTTGAGATGATCGAAGAAGAAAATCAAGTCAAATCTGCCATCAGAAGCCAACTACGCGAGCTAGCACTCCCGTGGAGGATTGATTGGTCTGAGGGGCTTTGTGTGGACCATCCATAGAGATCGGATGCTTGTGCGGCTACTCAACATTAGTGAGAGCTTCATACCTTACTAGCAATGGAGATCATCAACCCACAAAAAAATGATGAGTTCTGAACTCTATCGACATAATCTAAAGGTTAGATCAAATTCAGGACATCGATGTGATCGATGCAGTTTTCTATTTTATTTCAGATTTTATATATAAATTTTTTATATCATGGATCCTTAATGGTAGTTTAGATCTGATCTAAGATATATTTAGAAGATTAAAATATTTAATCTTTTATTATTTCATTATAAAATTTTAAAAATACATGCTTTGAACTATCTATTTTTCCTTCAACCACTCCTAGCTTGCCAGTGAACCCGTACAATCACATAGCTTCCTTTCAAGCATCGAATACTGCAATATATTCTACCTTGCAATTTAAATTTGGCTATATTTTTCTGCTTGAAATCTTTCCAGCAGATTGCTCCATTATTTAAGGTAAAGATGTATTCCAATACGTTCTTACTTTTATTATGTCCAACTGAAAATTGGAGTCATACTCCATAAGTTTTAAGTTAAATTTTTCATAACTGAGTCACCAGTCCTTAGTATTTCTCAAATACTTAAGGATGACCTTCCAATGATTCTCATTCAGATCTTGTAAGTATCCACTCACTATCTTAGTGAGTACACCATATCCGATCTCATACATGATGTAATGATAGAACAAATTCTACTCATAAACACCCTATGTATATTGGACTAGAAAGACCCAAGAGCCTCTTAGATCTATCTCTATAGATCTTCATCCCTAGGGTGAGGGATGTTTTTCCTAAAGTCCTTTATAAAGAATAATAATAACAATGAAACCTTTATTTCCTATATTATAAGAAATATCATTCTTGATTAAGAAAATTTTATTTACATACAAAATAAGAAATACACTCACAGAACTATTAACCCATTTTATTTACAGGATTTTTTTTCATTCTCAATGAAGCCATGTATTTTGATCACTTATTAAAATATATATTCCAACTCTAAAATATTTAGCATTGCCATAGGAGAAAAGATCTCGTTATAGTCAATACCATAATGTTGACAATATCCTTAGGCAACTAAATGAGTTTTATAGATATCCACATTCTTGTTTGTGCTACTCTGATCCTATTGAAGATCCACTTACACTCTATAAGCTTTACCCCTTCGAGTGGATCAATGAGTGTCCATACATCGTTGACCTTCATGGACTCCATTTCAGACTTTATGGCTCCAAGCCATTAATCGGAGTCAGACCTCTGCATGGCATCCATGTAAATGATCAAATCTTTATTGCTCTTATCAAGTTCAACAGGATCATGTCCTAGATCCAGAAACTGAAGTCTCTATCCGATGGATGTGGTACTCTATCAGATCTCTTTCATGGTGCCTCTACAATGGGTTTCGAGTGTGATCTAATCAAATTTAGTTCTATGGATTTACTAGATTGTATTGGTTTTTCTACCTGTTGAACTTCATAAGTTTCACATTAAAAACATCAGTACCTTCACCAAGGTACGTCTTTTCTGAAAAGAATACCGAACAACTTTTATTCTTTAGCAAGATAAAAGTTATATCCCTTAGTTTCTTTGGGATTATCCTACAAAATAATATATAGGACCAAGATCCAAGCTAATATGTCTGCAAATGCTTGATATAAAATAAATACTCTCAAACTCTAAGGTAAGAAAGTATTGGCTTACGTCTAGTCCATATCTCATATGGAGTCTTTGCGACTGATTAATTCAGAATCCAGTTTAGAACATAACAAATAGTCTTAAGAGCATAATCTTAAATGGAGACTGATAGACTTGTAAATTCTATCATGGATCGAATAATGTCTAACAAAGTCGATTCCAATAAGAGAGAAGCCTATTCTCTTCTAGATATGTCAAAAAATTCACTAGAAGGACATTCTCCTCTTTGGTCTGATCGAAGAGTTTCAATGTTCTTCTCAGTTTGTTTCTCTACCTTATTATAAAATTATTTAAATATTTTAAATAATCTAAATTTATGATAAATATGTTTGCAGATCCAATACATCAGTATGTACCAGATTCAGAATATCATTGGCTCATTCACCTTTTTCAGCAAAAGGTGACTTAGTCATCTTACTAAAGAGATAGGATTAACAAGTTGACAATGATTCACAATCATTGACTTTAAGAATTACCTCTTGTTGATCCTATTCTTGTTTAATGATCGAGCCTAAACTGCCAAAGGTAGGCTTCCATGACTTTATCTACTCTAGGGTTTGTTTGTTCTATACATTACATTAGCAGGCTGTGACTATTCCTAAATGTCATTTCTTAGTCATCCATATAATTTTGACATCATTCATAATGATATCATAAAATCATTAGACAATAGTGACAATCACTAGAATGACATTATTAGAATTAAAAATAGATTTGAGAATTTCTAAAGCCAGGATTGGAACATAACTTCTATATCCAATGTTCAGAAATATCTTGCGATTTTCAGTCTTTCTACTAACCTAAAGCCATTGCAATAATTTGCATAGATTTTTGATATCCAATACCCAGATAGTAGTGTCACAAATAGAGAAATCATAAGGTGTTATCATATAAGTATCTTGTTCAGTAATCTTTTGCTGATTTCTCTTCCTTAGCCTATTCGGGTCAAGGGACTGTACCAGACTAGGCTAATCTTAGACTCTTTTGTCAGTTTGGGCTCCTCAGCCCAAGCATAACTTTTTTATACCTTCTTTTTCTTTCTTAAAGGATTATTCTCCCACTGAAGACACATCTTCAGAGGTGCGAAAGAACTCCTTCAATATTTGAAAAATTTTCTCCCATTGAGTATCATCAAATTTATAACTAAAATTTATATTCTTTGCTACTCCCAATAACATCATATGGTGATATGATCATTTGGCCACTTTTGATAAGTATCTTTGATCACATCATATGTGTTGGATATGAGAATTTCAGGTGCTGGATCCATAATCATATATAGAATCCATTCATGCTCTAGAACTATTTACAACTTTCGATACCAATTATCAAAATTGAATTCTATAAATCAGTCACTGTCAAACAGTGAATGGAGCAACGGATATCTAGCCATAATTGAAAGAAAATATAAGACCTCTATGTTTATGAATTGATTAAGCCTAAAGATTTAGACTTTGATCTAAAAGTTCTTTCACTACTTTATTTGAATTGGTAGCCTCTACCTTCAATCCGAGAAATTATCATAATTTTTTAGCAGGTATTACAATCCACACAGACTGCATACAAGTCCGAGAATGGCTCGATCAATCCATATGCATCTATGGATAGGTTCTCAATCAATTATTTTTTTAAATAATTTTTAATAATTCATTTTATCTCAGATTTTATTTTAGTAGGCGATGGGCTTTCACTGAAAGTTTCGATTAGGTCAAACCAATAACATAAACCTACTCAGTATTTCTAACTAATGAATGATCAGGTCTGAGGATGGCTTGATCAATCCAACCATCATCAGATAGTACAATAGAGTCATCATATGATGAATGATAATTCCATCATTCAGAGAGAACACCAAATGGATGGCGCCTACAATATCAATCAGAAATAATGGATCCATTATCATTCATCTTAATGAAAGGCTATGATTTAGTTATCTCCATAACTAGCTCATTTTAAAAATCTAATAATTTAAAAAATTTAATTTATGAGTCAAGAGAAGAGAAGAGATCAACCAGTAAACTACAATCCTCTCACTGACTTCATCAAGTTATTGAATTAGATTAAGATCATGCTGGTTGAACTGGCACCTAGATCAGTCACACTGATCAATCTTAATGGTATGGGTCAACTCGAATCACTTAGCGATCTAATCAAGACATAATTCATCAAATTGGTCAGGTAAGTGAGATCAGTGGGAGGGTCTGCTAAGCTTGCCTTAGACATCATCGAAATGACTAGGTAAGTTGCTCTCAATTAAAAATCATCGATCGAAATGCTAAACTTATCTTAGATATCAATTGGTTAATTAATTTTAATTTGATCAATTTAATGATTTGAGTTCAACCACTGAGCCATAATCAAGGTCCATTTGGTCTAATCAAAGACATGGACTTGACCATCTACAACTATTATATTAGAAAAATCTTGATTAATCTAATTCAATATTTGATTAGACTTAATCAATTTTTCTACATGATCAATTAATTTTTTGATTCTAATCTTAGGTCTAACCCAATTAAAAAGATCTGATTTGAGCTAATCCATACCCCCAGATTTTATACGAATGATATTAGATCTTTAATCATAATTCTAGATCTAATCGAGTCTATACTTAATTCTCAATTAAATTTTATCTCAACATGGGTTTAGGTCATGATTTGAAATAATTTCAATTTTTTATTTTATAAATAATTTATAATAAATATTATATAAAATTTTTTATTCTGAAACTGGATCGACTCAATAAACATTGAGTCGGCAACACAAGGAGACTAAGTCAACTCAGTTTAAAACTGGGTCAACACAGTAATTATGTGAGCATGATTTAAAGAGTTTCAGATCTCAAAATTTTTGTATAACACTAAAATAAAATCAATTATAATAATTTTAGATCATATATAAAATTTTTATGATTCAAAATTTTATTTTCTCATAATTAAAATAATTTTAATCATATAGATTAGATGTCTTATTTTTCATACAACTTTGTATCACATACAACAAACCTAGGGTTTCAAGGTCTAGAATTTTGTAGAAAAATAAGTTCTTCCTTTCGTATTCTTCTTAATGGGATCTACTTATATGACACGCCTACACAGTATAAGAGCACCCCATCGAATGAGAAGAGAGGACCTTTAAACCCTTCTTGCTCCTATGACCAGATGGCCTGGTGATCAACCCAATTCTAATACTTGCTAAATGGATCATCTAATCTAATCACATATCATATATGCATGAATTTAGATCTAATCTAAATTATATTAGATATAATTATAACTTTAGATCATATCTAAATCAGATCATAAACATCACATGTATGATATAAAATCAGATTTTATCAAGAATCAGCACAAACTAGGACAACCTGTTCACTGTAAGGGATAAACCCTATAGCAGAACAATCTTATATCAATTTGTACGATCCATCATTAATTAAATTTAAATTAAAATATCATATATCATATCTAAATTAAATTAAATTTTAAATTTAATATGCACATAAATCATGTCATAATGAACCTAGGCTCTGATACCACTGTTGGTGTGCGTAGGTGATTTCATGCATGTATTTTGAAATTTTTTTTAAAAAATTATAGTAAAAGATAACTAGATTAATCAAATTAATCTAATATGCATATGATCTAATCATCAAATCAACCTACTCTAGGATCTATGACATGTTATGTTGCATATAAAATCTGAAAAATACTGAAGATAAAATCGGCATGCATGCATGTAAGCAGTAGATCACATCTACTTCTAATCTGAGTTCAGAACTCGATACCTTTACATGGATCGATAATCATCGCTACTAAAAGATATGGTAAAGGAGATCCTCACTGGTTGCTCATAGCTGCACATACATCTGGCCTGTACAAAAAATTCACTCGAAGCTCCGATCTGATCGATCTTCTTAGGAGTGCTAGCTCGCACAAAGATCTTCTTCTTGACTGATCTGAATCTTTTCTTCAAATCTCTAGAATCTTTTTAAAGGTTAAAAATGAACTTCTAGAGAAGATGAAGAGGTGAAAAAAAGATAGAAAAGAAAATATTTTTTTTCTAATTTATTTTCTCTTCCCAAACCCTTAGAACCAAAAATTTGGAATTCAAGTTTTTACGCACACCCCAAGAGAGAGGACCCTCCTCTATATTTTTTATGCTATGAACCATACCCAAACTTCTATCACATAAAGAGCTCTCTTTCAATATCTTACACACATAAAATAAACTACAAAAGCCTCTTTTATAGGCTTGTAAGGAGGTGGGATGAAGAGTCCTAGTGATCATGGACTCTTACAGGATTCTGCCTCCCTTTACAATTCTACATCCCAAAATATGCTAAAAAGATATGGGACACTCCTTCCTATATTTTTTTATGATAAATAAATTCTATAATAGATATCTTATAAAAAATCTCCTCAAAATGTCACACATATCAGGAGAAAAAAAATTATTAACATAGAGAGGTTGATCTGGATGAGAACAGATTCTCCTGATAAGGAATATTTTGAAATCTAATTTTAAAAGCCTTTTTTATCAAAACCAAATCAGATTTTTATGTGAGATAGAGAAGGAAAATAACTCTTTGATATGAAAAAATCTCACACAAAATAATTTTGTCCACAGAGATATGTAGCGTGCAAACTAGGTTGGTGCAGGGAGAGGAGTCCTAATCCAATATAAACTCTAAGTTTCCTTATTTAAATCCAAACCAAATTATATTTGATTTTGCTCAAATAAAATATATAAAATTCAATCTAATTAGATTTATAAATTTTTAATCAAATTTTAATCAAATTAAAAATTGATTGAATCAAAGTCCTGATCAAATTAGGGATAATTCTTCCTTAGCGATTAGGTCATCTCATAACCTAATCGGGTCAAACTTAATTGAATCTAATTCAATTAGATTTAATTTAATCCTCTTCACTCAATTAGATTGAGCTAATTAGTAATTTAATTACTAATTAATCTTCTACTAATTCACTTACACTTGGTGAATTAATTTATTATAATTTTTGTATAAGGTTAATCATCAATCGAATTGACAATTAAGCCCTTAAATGATTCTCAATCGTTGACCAGTCACATAATCAGTCAGAAACTTCTTTTAAGTGTGACCCCATAGGTTCAAACCTAAGCTAGTAGCACAAGAATATCTTTCTTAACTAATCGATGTAACCATCTAGCAATAATGATCCGACATCTGGATAGGTCGAATGATGGCGAAGCAACATTCAAGAACCTATTGACGTATGGTTACCATAAAATTCTTCCTTTCGATCCTAATGCTCAAAGATGACCTAGGATTTAACTGTTAATCCTAGATAAGTTATCTATATTATATTTTAATCTTTTTCAAATCAATCACATGGATTATCCGGGCTCAAATTTTGCTAATTTGAAATACACTGATGCATATCTCCTACTAATTCGAAAGGATCAATCCTATCTTTGACTCACGCACTGACTTGACAAGTACTTGATTATGAAAGAATTATGCCCGACAAGCCAATCACATATGAGATGCAATATGATGTATTTTATAATTTATCTTTTAAACTCATGTAATTGATATTTATTTTAATAAAATAGGTATTTTTGATTTATTATATGCTACATCTTGTTGTTCTTAAGATTATAATGAACCCCATAGGTTCAGACAATAGTTTTAGGGCTGTGATGAGATCATACCAGTGAGACCTAAATCTTTGATAGCCCTAACCTAAAATATTTTTAGTCATTGGTATATTGAGTCGGAGATCAATGATATCGGTAAGACTGGTATGTCCTATGTATACTTAGAAATGAGGGTGGTTGATCTCACAACCACTTATGTGGTGATACTAATACAAGGATATGGATGCTCATTAGAGAATGAGTTCACTGAATTGACCTACGAGAGAATATCAGATGGAGTCTTATTTACATATCAACTGATGATTCTCCAGTGGGAGTTATATAAGTAATCCTTAGACCTGAGATCATCATAGTACCTTGTGTACATCGATCTATATTTTGGTTCACTATCTAGCTTGATTCTTTGATCCTTGTGTGGGGTGTTTTGAATATGGTGAAGTATGCATGGAGATTGTGAGTGATCAATAAGGGATCAGTCACTCCTAATAAGGGGAGCGAATATCCTATGTGATCTCATAGGATGATGATTCTAAAAGTCTTTGGCCAAAGCAGGATGATAATTAGAAAAGAGTTTCTAATATATCATCAACTGAATCATCATCTTTAGATCGAGATACATAAAGATAAGTGATTAGGTTTGACATATTTTTATGTCCACAGCTCATCTGGGATGTTGTTTGACTGAAAGATTGAATTACACGAAAACTTGCTACTGAAAGATATTTTGATAATTTTTTATTAAAATTTTAAATCTTTTGGATAGTCATGATATATTGCTAGATATTAATTTTGACTTATGAATTCATAAAAATTAAAAGAGTTTAATTTTGAAGTTAATTTGAAAGAGTCTAAGTTGATTGGGACTCTTCGAGCGACCTAATCTCATCGGATTAGGGTTACGTCGAAAGTCTGAGTTCACTGCTGGCTAGATTTGGAGCCCAATGAGTCACACACTTTGGGATTTAGCCTTGGTCTAATCTAATTAGAGTTTAATATAAATTATATGGGTTAATTTAATATGCTAGCACATTGTATTAATCCAAGTTCCCAAATTGATTTAGATCAAATTGTTTGAGCTAACCTAGACCAGTTGGCTTTGACCTAATAGGATTGGATCAATTTGGATTGGATTCTTATCCAACTTAGACTAGTTTTAAGTGGAGAAGGAGTCCTCTATGCCCACCAAAATTCATGCACAAAAATAAATGCCGCCCCCCTTATTTTGTCATGTGAAGTAAAGAATCCTTCTTAAAGAAGGCTCTTCACTAACATGCATTGCCTTAAATTCCTGATCAGAAAACTTATGTTTAGTTGCCAAAATTTATTGAATTTTTTATGACACATAAGAAACTAAGATTCCTTCTACTTTAAGTAATTGGATCATCAAAAATTTACTCGATAAATTTATTTGGCATATGAGAAGTTGGAGCACCAAAGGTTGGTGCCCCTTCATCGCATGAGACATCCTCTGGTCCCCTATTTATAGGGGATGCCCTACATAGCTTCTGGCAGTGATTTCTTGCTAAAACTAAGAGGAGGGACATGATAAATATAAAAAAAAATTTAAAAAAAAATTAAGAAAAAAAAGAGGGAATTTTGAATGGCAAAATTTGCTACAAGGGTGGTGAGATTTTCAGCAAGTGTTGCTTGAGTATCCTAGGATTTAATTTTTTCATATGTTAGAGTCAAAAATTAAATCTTAGATTATATGACATTTGAAGAATATCTTCTTAATATAATTTTGCTGGCAAGATTGAAAGTAACAGGAATTTGGTACAATCGTGATGCAAGTTCGAAGCTGACAGTGTTCTTAAGAAGACAAGGCTATGGCAGCACACCGGTTGGGAAGGTCTTTGGCCATATTTCATGTGAATCACCATTGGAGGACTTCTATCTTAGAATTTTGTGGAGAACACCAACATGCTACTTTTTTATTTTAGTAAAAGTATAAAATTCTATCTCTATGCATGCCTATTTTTGTTTTGATTGATATCGGTAAGGTGATTCTAGGGTTTGGATTCCAGCTCGGTACTTTTATTTGGTAAAGCTACTGATTTATATAATTTTAAAATTTTGAAAATTACTTTTCAATATATGGCCAAAATTCTACAGTGGTATTAGAGCCATCTTTGTCTGATTCGATCAAACAAGTATAATTTGATAGCATAGAATTGTTCTTGTTCATATCCTGCCAAAAATGTAGAATTATTTTTAGCATCGATTCTTCAAACTCAAAAATTATTTTGACTTTTAGTGAATCATGATTCTAAATTTTAATTAATAAATTATAAATTTATGATAATTTAAAATTTTATTATCATGGTTGCATGATGCTTAAATCGATGTATTGGATATAAGGGTGTTATGCATGCCTAATTAGATTAGGGTTTGTTATATTACATGTATTTGTTAGTCATATGTTATGACTTCGATTGTATCCTTATATGATTTTTAGCATGATAATGTGATTGCAATTATGAATAGTTGAAGCATGCAAATTTGCATAATTTATAGTGTACATTTTATGCACTTATAGTTAGAATGTGCCAAGACCAATTTAAAGTCTCTCATCAAATTATGTTAAGTTGTAATGTCAGGATTCACTTTTTAATCAAAAGTTAAATTTTTAAGATCAATTGGTGTCGAGAAAAGTGTAATAGGTGATTTTCTAATTAAGTCCGTATGCTGGTCTGGCCAACTCTGTTGGTGTTTAGAAAAGCTATGGAGAGCCTCCCACCTACTTACCTAGTCAATTTGATCTTGTTGATTTTCGAACTTAGATTGACTAGTGATGTGGACATTATAAGGGCCTTCCTTCAAACTTGATTGATAGAGTACGTCAAGATCATAGTGAACTTATTGTGCTATCTACAAAGCTTACTATAGAAATTGACATGATGCTGATCAAGTACATATTGATGCTTATGGCATATTTGAATAGTGTTGCTTTGTCATGCGATCTACAAGGGCAGCATTGTTTTAGTATGATCATATAAAATTGAAGAATCAACTTAACTAGAATACTATAGTTTATTGTGCTATCTACAAGACTATATGTGATCTAGAGGCCAGAATGAATGATGTTGAGAATTGTAAAGGTACAATTGATAAAGAGTTACCTACTCTTGAACTCATGAATGCTTGTTGTGCTATCCACAAGGTGTTTGTGAGGAATAGGGATCTCAACCCCACTAAAAAATATTAGAATGTTTGTCAATTTTCATATTTGAGGGCTATAAAGTTCGATAAAATAGTGAGAGATACAATTAGATAAAAATCCTAGTCTAGTTGTGTATGTCATCATGAGTTGTTCACTTATATTATATTCTTGTTGTTGTAGATTAACTTCACTCATGGCACCCTCACTTTCATTTAGAGGTATCTTAGATGCAAACAAGTTGACTGGACCTAACTATGTCAATTGGTTAAGGAACTTGAGAATTATTCTCACTCAGAAGAAAGTTTCCTATATTCTGGATACACCTGCTCTAAATTCTCTTGGAAAAGATGCTTTTGAAGAGGATAGGGCTGCATATAAGATGTGAAAATATGACAATGTGACTGTCAAATGTATCATGCTTGCCTCCATGAGCAACAAACTCCAGAGGCAGCATGAGGACATGGACGTTCCCTCTATTCTCCTTAATCTTAAGAAGCTATATGGGGAATAAAGTCTAACTGCTCAATATAAGATATCGAAGCAGTTGTTCCGTGCCTGTATGACTGAAGGTTCTTCCATGCAAATGCATGTCCTAAAGATGATTGATTTGATTATTTGTCTGGGACAACTGAGTATTGCCATGGATGGTGAACTAAGTCAGGATTTGATCTTGCAATCTCTCCCTGACTTCTTTTCTCAGTTTGTCATTAATTATCACATGAATAAACTGAACATCAGCTTGTCAGAACTGCTGAACATGTTGAAAATAATAGAGAGCTATTTCAAGGGTGAAAAGGCTCAGGTCCTTCATGTTGATAACATCAGCAAGAAGAAGGCAAAGAAGGATTTTAAGAAAAAGATGAATCCTAAGGCTAGCATCTCCAAGAAGAAGATGAAGAAGATCTCCACCAAAGGTACTTGTTATCATTGTGGCAAGGAGGGCCACTGGAAGAGAAATTACAAGGAGTACCTTGCAACCTTGAAATTGGCAAGCGTTGCTAAAGATTTACATATGATACAAACTAATTTATCATTAAGTACTTCATTTTTAAATTCTTGAATATTGGATACTGCCTATGGCTCATACCTTTGCAAATCATTACAGGATCTACAAGAAATAAATAATCTAAATAAAGATGACTTCGAGCTGTTCGGCGCTAGTAGAGAGTTCATTCAGGCCAAAGCCGTAGGAACCAAGATTTTAAAGTTGCCTTTGGGCAGAATATTGGAACTGAAGACCTATTATTATATTTCAAATATTGTTAGAAATATTATTTCTATACCATTGTTATTGGAATAAGATTTTAAAATAATTACAAAGAACAATGATTGTTCTATATATTTTTTTAATAAATATTATGAAAATATTTTTATTGATAATGATCTTATGTTTCTTTCACTTAATGATAATGTGCTTCATGTTGATAATATGAAGAAAAGAAAGAGAGAGGATGTGAATGTCACGTACCTTTGGCACTGCCGACTTGACCATATAAATGAGTCAAGAATTAACAAGTTATACAAAGATAATTTCTTTGATTCTTATGATTATGAATTATATGGAACTTATGAATCTTGCCTCATGAAAAAAATGATCAAGACTCCATTTACTAGATATAAAGATAGGGAAAGTGACATTTTGGACCTTGTATATACTAATGTATGTGGTCCAATATCGACTCAAGCCAGAGGTGGATACTCTTATTTCATCATGTTTACTGATGATAGGTCAAGGTTTGGATATGTGTATTTAATGAAATACAAATCCGAAGCCTTTGACAAATTTAAAGAGTATCAAAGAATAGTTAAGAAATAAATTGATAAAAGTATTAAAACTCTTTGATCGGATCGAAAAGGAGAATACTTATCTAGTGAGTTTTTCGATTATTTAAAATAAAATAGAATACTCTCTCAATGGACACCTCCTTATACTCTACAATTAAATAGAATTGCAGAAAGGAGGAACCGCATCTTATTAGATATAGTGCGGTCCATGATGTATTTCACGGATCTTCCATTATTCTTTTGGAGATACGCCCTCGAGGCTGCAGCATATATTTTAAATAAAATATCTTCAAAATCTATTTCTAGCACTCTATATGAAATATTGAAATATAAAAGATCCAATCTTAAGCATCTTAAGATTTGGGGTTATCCAGCTTATGTGGAAAATATTGATGGACATAAGCTGGATGCTAGATCAAAAAAATATAGATTTGTAGGATATCCCAAGGAGAGTATAGGATACTACTTCTATAACTCTACTCAACAAATGGTGTTTGTTGGTAGGTATGCCATTTTCTTGAAGAAAGAATTTATCTAAGAAGGAGGCAGTGGGAGATCTGTTAAACTTGAGAAAGTTCAAAACCTACAATCCATCCAGGATTCACCAAATAGTTCTCAACCAAAAGTATCCAATGTTGAGGCACAACCACTACACACACCTCTTCTTTGAAGGTCAAGTAGAGTGTATAGTGTACCACTCAGATATGGATTTATCATTGAGAATGACAATACAACCCACATCATTGAGAATGATGAACCTACGACCTATTCGAAAGCTATCATGAGTAGTGACTCTGACAAGTAGCTAAATGCTATGAAATCTGAAATGGACTCCATATATGTCAACCAAGTATAGACTTTGGTTGATGCATCTGAGGGTGTGACCCCAATAGGCTGCAAATGGATCTTCAAAAAGAAAATTAAAGTAGATGACCAGATAGAGACCTATAAGGTTAGGCTTATGGCAAAAGATTTTAGACAAAAATAAAGTATTGATTATGAAGAAACCTTTTCGTTGGTAGCCATGCTCAAGTCTATTCAGATAATGCTTGTTATTATAGCATACCATGACTATGAGATCTGATAGATGGATGTCAAGACTATCTTCTTCAATAACAATCTTGAGGAAGAAGTCTATATGACTCAGTCAGAGAGATTTATCTCAAGTGGAAGAGCAAATCAGTTATGTAAGCTGAATAGATCCATATATAGATTGAAGCAAGCATCGAGGAGCTGGAACATCTATTTTCATGAGACAGTCAAATCGTTTGGCTTCATCAAAAATATGAATGAACCTTGTGTGTACAAGAAGAATAGTGGGAGTGCTATTATCTTCTTGGTCTTGTATGTGAATGACATACTGCTCATTGAGAATGATATCCCGATGTTGCAATCAGTCAAGACTTGGCTATTATAAAAGTTTTTCATGAAAGACTTGGGTGAGGCATCCTATATACTTGATATTAAGATCTATAGGGATAGATCAAATAGGATGTTAGGCTTGTTCCAATCTAGGTACATTAACCTTGTGTTGAAGAGGTTCAACATGGAAGAAAATAAAAGAGGTTACTTGTCCATAGGTCATGGCATACAACTCTCTAAGAAGATGTCTCCTAAGACATCTGAAGAGAAAAATAGAATGAGTTCTATTCCTTATACTTCAGTTTTAGGATCAATAATGTATGCTATGTTATGTACCAGACCTGATGTTGCTTATGCCTTGGACATTGTAAGAAGATTTCAGACTGATCCCGGAGAGGATCATTGAAAAACTTTGAAAAACATACTCAAGTACTTGAGAAGGACTAGAGATATTTTTCTGATATATGGTGGATCTGATTTAAAACTGAAAGGTTATACCGATTCTAGTTTTCAATCTGATTTGGATGATAGTAAATTGATATTTGGATATGTGTTCACTCTGTATGTTGGTGCAGTAAGTTGAAAAAGTTTTAAACAGCAAATTGTTGCTGACTCAGTCACTGAGGCTAGGTATATTGCTGCAAGTGAGACTGCTAAAGAGGCTGTCTAGATGATGAAATTCATCACAGAGTTGGGTGTGGTTCTGGAGATTGAACAATCAGTACCCCTTTATTGTGATAATACTGGGGCAGCTGCTCAAGCCAAAGAACCAAGGTCTCATCATAAATCCAAGCACATCTTAAGATGGTTCCACTTCGCTCGAAAAAATATTGAAAGATGTGATGTGATCGTGGAGCGAGTTGACACCAAGAACAATATAGCAAACCCATTCACTAAAGCCTTGTCAAATCAGCAGTTTGACCGCCATCTTGATAGCATAGGCATCAAGTATAGGGACGATTGACTTTAGTGCAAGTGAGAGATTGAAAGAATTATGCCCTACAAGTCAATCGCATATGGGATGAGATAGGGTTTATTTTGTAATTTATCTTTCAAACTCATATAATTGATATTTATTTTAATAAAATAGATATTTTTGATTCATTATATGCTACATCTTGTTATTCTTAAGATTATAATGAACCCCAAAGGTCTGGGCAATGGTTTTAGGGCTGTGATGAGATCATGTTAGTGAGATCTAAATCCTTGATAACTCTAATCTAAAATATTTTTAATCATTGGTACATTGAGTCAGAGATCAATGATACCGGTAAGACTGGCATGTCCTATGTATCCTCAAAAGTGAGGGTGGTTGATCTCACAATCACTTATGTGGTGATACTAATACAAGAATATGGGTGCTCATTAGAGAATGAGTTCACTAAATTGACCTATGAGAGAATATCAAATAGAATTTTATTTACATGTCAACTGATGATTCTCTAGTGGGAGTTGTGTAAGTGATCCTTAGATCTGAGGTCACCATGGTATCTTGTGTACATAGATCCATGTTTTGGTTCACTACCTAGCTTGATTCTTTGATCCTTGTGTGGGATGCTCTGAATATGGTAAAGTATGTATGGAGGTTGTGAGTAATCAATAAGGGATCAGTCACTCCTAATAAGGAGAGTGAATATCCTATGTGATCTTATAGAATGATGATTCTGGAAGTCTTTGACCAAAGCAAGGTGATCATTAGAAACGAGTTTCTAATATATCATCAACTGAATCATCATCTTCAGATCGAAATATCTAAAGATAAGTGATTGGGTTTGATATATTTTCATGCCCACAGCTCATCTGAGATATTTTTGACTAAAAGATTGAATTACACAGAAATTTACCACTGAAGGATATTTTGATAATTTTTTATCAAAATTTTAAATCTTTTAGATAGTCATGACATGTTGCTAGACGTCAATCTTGATTTGTGAATTCGTCAGAATTAAAAGAGTTTAATTCTGGAGTCAATTTAGAAGAGTCCAAGTTGATTGGGACTCTTCGAGTGACCTAATCTCATCAGATTAGGGTTACGTCAAAAGTCTGGATCCATTACTGGCTAGATTTGAAATCCAATAGGTCACACACTTTAAAATTTAGCCTTGGTCTAATCTAATTAGAGTTTAATATAAATTTTATAGGTTAATTTGATATGCTAGCATATTGTATTAACCTAAGTTCCCAAATTGGTTTAGATCAAATTGTTTGAGCTAACCTAGACCAGTTAGCTTTGACCTAATGAGATTGGATCAATTTGGATTGGATCCTTATCCAACTTGGACCAGTTTTAAGTGGAGAAGGAGTCCTCTGCACCCATTAGAACCCATAGACAAAAATAAATGCCACCCCCCTTATTTTGGTGTGTGAAGTAAAGAGTCCTTCTTAAAGAAGGCTCTTAACTAACATGCATTGCCTTAAATTTCTGATCAGAAATCCTATGTTTTGTTGCCAAAATTTATTAAATTTTTTATGACACGTAGAAGAATAAGAGTGATTTTGCTCCAAATAATTGGATCACCAAAAATTTACTCAGTGATTTTATTTGGCATATGGGAAGTCAGAGTGCCAAAGATTGGCACCCTTTCATCCCATGAGACGTCCCCTGGTACCCTATTTATAGGAGATGCTCTACATGACTTCTGGTAGTGACTTTTTTTGAAACCAAGAGGAGGGACATGGTAAACATAAAAAAAATTTTAAAAAAATTTTGAAGAAAAAAAGAGAAAATTTTGAGTGACAAAGTTTGCTACAAGGGTGGTGAGATTTTTAGTAAGTGTTGCTTGAGTGCCTTAGGATTTGATTTTTCTATATGTTGGAGTCAAAAATTAAATTCTAGATTGTACAACATCTAAAGAATATCTTTTTGATGTCATTTTAGTGGCAAGATTGAAAATAACTAGGCTATAGTATGATCATGATGCAAGTTCGAAGCCGACAGTGTTCTTAAAAAGATAAGGCTGTGATAGCGCACCGGTTGGAAAGGACCTTGGCCATCTTTCGTGTGGATCACCATTGGAGGACCTCTACCTTGGAGTCTTGTGGAGAACACCAACTTGCCATTTTTTTTATTTGATAAAAATAAAAAATTTTATCCCTATGCATGCTTGTTTTTGCTTTGATCGATATCGACAAGGTGATTCTAGGATTTAGATTCTGGCTCGATAGTTTTATTTGATAAAGCTATTGATTTATATGATTTTAAAATTTTAAAAATCACTTTTCATTGTGTGGTCAGAACCTTATAAATTATACCTAGAAACCATCCATCACTAAATTAAATACTCAGTTAGTCTGGTATCAAAGTACAGTGACTTGCTTGTAAGTCACCATGGTGATCTCAGGTCAAAAGGACATTTATATCCATACCCTTTGCGAGCTATCCTTGACAGTAGAGTTCTCTACAATTGGTCACGTTCAGTAATGATGTACCCCTACATCTCACTTGCATGCCATACCAGTATCTTCATACCATTTGATTACAAGGACAACAATGCATATGGCACACAATGACCTACACTTGATATCGCTATCATCCTAATAATAGCGTATCGTTTGGTCGTGAACTAGTTTAAGGACTGTGCGATAAATCCTCCTTTATCGATCAAAGTAGTCCTAAGGACTTCATCACAACATAAGAGTTCATTAGAAGATGTAATCTTATGATGAAAAATACCAAATAATTTTTATTATTTATCAATTTATATACATTTATAATCAGCACAATCGTCAAACGATTGACTTTATGACATAATTTCCAACACTCGTCAGACCCTATTATCAGTCATATGCTAAATTACTCGACTCAAGTTCATTTGTGAATCTTGTGAAAACTCTTTTTCAATATTCACACTTATTTTGGTCAAAGATTTTCTGAATTCAGTCTCGCAAATTGCATAAGATTTTTTCTTTTCTACCAAGGTCGATAGATTCAATCTAGGTGCATCGTACTCCTAATAGCGAATCTGAACCTACTGTAGCTAACAGACACAGCAAGGATCCGAATAGCTAGAAACTAAAAAAATATGTAGTCAAACTCAATAGCCTCACTGTGAATATCCAATAACATCGTAGGTCAAAAGACCTCTCATACTACTGCAGCATCGAGATAACCACTAACGAGTAAATAGATATCCAATTATTTTTTTATGTTGGTCATGCTCAGTACAAGTTATTCTCTAACAACTACCTGCACTCTTACTGTAGTGTCCCTACACTATAGACCCGAGACTCACCTATCCAGAAGAGAGGTGATTCATGCACTAATCTTAAATAGATTGATTACTATCCTCCGTGATGATCCTTTGATGGAGAGCATTTAAAAACTAACTACTAATTCATATATGTCTTAAATTCTCAACATCTTGAGAATATACAAAATCATCTTTGTTAATTTTTAAGACAAATCATGGACACATAAACATGATTGAAATAAAAAAAATATCTTTTATTTAATAATAAAAATATTATAAGTACAAAGATAAGTCCTAAAATTATAAAATGTGTTAGCTAACAATTGACTTCTAGGATACTCATCTAATAAACTTCTACTTGACCTAAAGCCAATTGGCCATATATCTAAGATCTATCTTCTCAAGATGAACTTTGATCTTTTGCTGACTAAGAAGCTTGGTCAATAAGTCTATCACATTCTGTATGGAGTCAACTCTCTGCATCTCGATGAACTTCTTCTCGAGGTATTCACATATGATGTGGAACTGTTGCTCTATATGCTTGAACTTCTGATAAGATCTGGACTCCTTAGCGAGGGCTATGGTACTGTTGTTATCGTAGTACAGTACAATGGCATCAGATGGCATCACACCCAGCTCTGTAATAAATTTCTTGAACCAGAAAGCTTCCTTAACAGCTTCAGAGGCAGTGATGTACTCAACTTTCATGGTCAAATCTGCAATGACCGACTACTTGAAACTCTTCCAACTAACCGATCCTCTATTACATAAGAAAATACACTCCGATGTAGATTTTCTATCATCGACATCAGTCATGAAGTTTGAATCAGTGTATCCCTTCACTTTCAACTCCGATCCTTTATCAAAGACTAAGAATAAATCCTTAGTTCTTCTCAAGTACTTAAAGATGTTCTTCATAGCAATCCAATATTTTTCATCTAGATTCGTTTGATATCTACTAGCGACACTCACGACAAGGACTATATTAGGTCGTGTACATAACATGACATACATGAGGCTCCCTATTGTCGAAGTATAAGAGATCTTACTCATGCACTGGATCTCCTCAGGTATGTCAGAGTACATCTTCTTGGAGAGATGAATGTCATATCTAAGGGGCAAGAGATCTTTTTTTGAGTTTTCCATGCTGAACCTCTTCAGGACCTCTTTATGTATATTTGCTATGATAGTCCTATCATTCTCTTAGATCTATCACTATAGATCTTTATACTAAGAATGTAGGAAGCTTCTCCTAGGTCTTTTATGGCAAATTCTTTTGACAACCATACTTTGATCGATGTCAGCATGGGAATATCATTCTCAATCAGAAGGATGCCATCCACATACAATACGAGGAATATAACAATACTCTCACTGATATTTTTATACACACATGACTCTTTATTTTTGATGAAATTAAATATTTTGATTACATCATTAAAGTGAGTGTTCCAACTCCAAGATGCTTGCTTGAGTCTATATATGGATCTTTGCAGCTTGCAGATCTTGTGGTCACTATCACTGGATATGAAATCCAATGACTGATCCATATAAATATCTTCCTCAAGATATCCATTTAGGAAGGTAGTTTTCACATCCATCTATCAAATTTCATAATCATGAAAAACTATAATTGCAAGTAGAGTCTGGATGAATTTCAACATGCCCATGGGTGAAAAAGCTTCCTGATAGTCAATACCTTTGCATTGACTATAACCTTTTGCAACCAACTTTGCCTTATAGGTCTCTACCTTATCATCTGATCTAATTTTTCTTTTATAGATCCATTTACACCCAATACGTATAATACTTTCAGGTGGATCTACTAAGATCCAAATCTGGTTGGAATACATGGAGTCAATTTCTGACTTCATCACTTTCATCTATCTCTCGAAGTTAACATTTAACATCACCTCACATAAGTCTTAAGATCATTCCTAATGTCCCTATCTCTCATAAGGAATGCTTCCTCTAGATCCTCTATAAGAATACATAAGTATCTTTCAGGAGAATGAAAGATCCTCTTTGATCTATGAGGTGGAGGAGGTATCACATCTACTGGCTCACATCTGGGTTTAGGTTCTTGGACTCAATGCTCTTCAGAGACTTTCTCTTCAAGTTCAATCTTCCTCCCACTGCCTCCATCTTGGATAAACTCTTTTTTCAAGAAGATGGCATGATGGCTCACAAACATATTGTGATCCTCAGGAAGATAAAAGTAGTATCCCATAGATTCTTTAGGATACCCAATAAAATAAGCCCTAAAAGATCTAGTCTCCAACTTATCCGCTTGCTGTCACTTGACATGGGCCGGACATCCTCAAATCTTGAGATACCCAAGAGCTGGCTTCTTACCATGTCATAACTCGTATGGTGTACTAAGAATGGATTTAGAGAGAATTCAATTCAAAAGATGAATTATAGAAAGTAATGCATATCCCTATAGAGAGACAGGAAGATCTGTGAAGCTCATCATGGATCGAACCATATCTAATGGGTCTGATTCCTCCTTTCAGATATTCCATTGAGCTGAAGCATCTTTGGAGGTGTCCATTGTGAGATTATATCATTATCCTTGAGATAGGATTAAAATTTTCTACTAAGGTATTCTCCTCCTCGATCTGATCGAAGAATCTTTATGGGTTTTTCAGTCTGCTTTTCTACTTCATGTCTGAATTCAATGAACTTTTTAAAGACTTCAGACTTATGATGTATCAAATACATAAAACTATACCATGAATAATCATCAGTAAAAATTATAAAGTAGACATAGCCACCCCTAATTTGTAGATCGAATGGACCGCACATATCAGTGTGCACCAAGGCTAATATCTCAGTGGCTCTTTCACGTTGTCCTATAAAAGGCAACTTAATCTTTTTATTTTGAAGATAGGACTCACAAATTGGATAAGACTCGAAAGTCAATGACCTGAGAAGGCTATCTTTCTCCAGCTTGTTGAGTCTGTCCTCTCCTATATGGCCTAGCTTAAGGTGTCATAGATACTTTTGGCTAATCCTATCTCTAAGACTCTTAGACCCTACAGCATGCACAGTTTGCTCGTTAATATGAACACTCGCATCCATATGCAAATAATAAAGATCGTTAATCAAGAAAGCACATGCAACAACTTTATTTCTAAAATAAATTGCACACATATCTTTATTGAAATAAAAATTATAGTTATTCTGTGTCAGCATAGATATAAAAATTAAATTCCTACTGGCTATAGGTATAATATAGTAATTTTTTAAAATTAAATTAATTTTTAATGGTAATCATAGAGGATAGGTCCCAATGGTCACAGCAGCAACTCTTGCTCTATTACCAATCCAAAGAGTAATCTCACCTTTCCTCAGCCCTCTAACTATGAAAAAAATGATGCAGGGGTAAAATGATAATTTTAAAACTTTTTTAAAATTATAATTTTACAGTAAAAATTATTAATTAATCTATTTAATTAACATGTATTAACCCTACACAAGGATCTAAATATGATATATATAGCATGCATTTAAATTTAAAATTTTGAATTCTCTATAGTAAATATTTTTCTGTTATGTGTTCAGAACATATTACCTTCGTGCAGGTAGTCGATCACTGCAGTTTGATCACCATCAAGAAGGTCTAATCATCGCAATGTAGCCACACAGTATGTCTGATCTCTACAGATCATTCATACGAAGCTCCCGATCTGATCGGCTCCTCACGAATGCTAGTTCGTTGCAGAACCCTTTCGACGGCCGATGCTAATCGAACTCCTTCGATCTTGATCTGCCGACTCCTCAGATGCTCCAAATCATCAGCAGATATACTTAAGAGGTTGATAAAGCTCTTTCTAAAGTTTGGTGGGCTCACGACACTCGTAGGTCACCTTCTCACTTCCCGAACCCTAGGCAGAAACCCTAGGGTACTCCAAGAAAAACCTTGCATCCACTCTCTCTTTTCTTTTCTCTTCTTTTCTTTTCTTTTCATACACAGAGGGTCTATCTGATGCCCCCTTTTTTCTCTCAAATCAGATATTGCATGCCCCACCTTCTCATTTCTTTTAAAATAGTGCAAGACGCATCTTTACAGCATTTTTACAGCATGAGAGGATAAAGCTAGGTGGTTGCTCACTTGAATTCAAATCGAATTTGAATTCAAATACCAACCAACTTATCTTTATCCACTCTAGGCATGAGAAGAGAGGGGCATGGGCTTCTTTGTGCATGGAGAGTTTACATGAGAAACCTTTTCTCGTGTAGAATAAGTGGCGCACAAAAGAAAGGGGTGGTGCATGGGATTTGTTGCCCATTCAAATTCAAACTTCATTTGAATTTGAATGGCCAACCAACCATCTTTATCCACCCAAATGGTGCACAACGAAGGAGCATGAAAAGGCTTCTGCATGGGAGAAAATTCATGAGAACTTGTTTCTCGTGAATTCAAATAGGCGCAGGTGAGTGAGGTGGCGCAGGGAGATAAATCAAAGGTGGTTTCAAACCTAATTGAACCAACCTTATTAAAATAGGTTAGGCACAATTAGACTAAAGTAAACCCAACATAATTAGGCTAAATTAGGCTCAATAAAATTTTAATCAAATTAAAAATTGACTAAGCCCAACCCTTGATCAGATCTGGGACCAAACCACCTCAACGATTAGGTCAACTCTTAACCTAATCGGGTCAAACCCAACTGAATCCAATTCAATTGGGCTTGATCCAAAAATAATTACTCAATCAAATTGAGTTAATTAATGATTAAATCACTAATTAAACTTCTCATAAATACTGAGTCCAAATCCAATGGGCAATCGGGCATCAAAGTCCATCGATATGAAACCTTGATCGAAGAGTCCCAAACTAGTGGGACTCTTGACCCCGGTATCCAAAATGTATGGAACTCATGATCAGAGAATCCTGATTCTCAATCACAGAGTCTCTGAGCATTTGGACTCTTGGTCAAAGAGTCCCAGTCCAGTGGGACTCTTCACCAACCATCAGATCAGATAGGAACCTCTAATGTGTGTGACCCTGCAGGTTTGAACCTAAGCCGGTAGCACAGGAACCAATTCCTATACTAATCGAAGTGATCATCTAGCAATGGTACCCGATATTCAGACAGATCGAATAGTCGCAATCGCAACATTCAGAACCTACGTGAATATGGTTACTGTATAATTCATCCCTTTTGACCCCTGTGTTTAGGATGACTCAGGGTTAAACTGTCAACCCTGATCAGATTATCCGAATCGTGCTCAACTCAAATAGTCCTGTGACTCCTCACTAGGACTACCCTGACCAAGGTTTTGCTAAATTGAAACACGACTGTACACAGCTCCTGAATTGGAGTGGTCAATCCCATCTTGACACACGCACCGACAAGTCAAGTACTTGACTACACCCAGCAGCCTTCCGTCACTGAATTAGAAATTCAGGTAGTCCAATGCCTAAGTGCAGTGAGTTGCTTACAAGTCACCATGGTGGTCTCAGGTCAGAGGGACAGTTATACCCATATCCCATCGGAGCAAATCTTGACAGTAGAAAGCTCCGGAGTCGGTCACGTTCAGTGCAGATGTACCCTTATATCTCACCTGTATGCCATACCAGTGTCTCTACACTCCTTGGTTAAGAGGACAACCAACCCATATGGCACACAACGACCTATGCTTGATAAATGTTGTCATCCTTGGTAACAACGTATTATTTGGTCGCGAATAGTTTTAAGGACTAAACGAAAAATCCTCCTTTGTCGAGTCTAAATAGTCCTAAGGACTTCACCACAACACAGGAGTTCATTAGAAGATGAAACAATTTATGATGAAAAAATATCAAAATAATTTTTATTTATTTATAATTCATATACTAATACAAGAAAGAGCACAACCGTCAATAGGTTAACGATTGGCTTTGGGATACTATTCCCAACAATCTCTCACTTGGCCTAAAGCCAATCGGTGCAGTATCTAATACCCATCTTCGATTTGAAGTCATCGAACTCCCTCACCGCAATGGCTTTAGTAAATGGATCGGTCAGGTTCTCTTTCTCGTCAATCTTCTGAAGGTCGACGTCACCTCTATACATGATTTTCCGGATAAGATGGTAGCGGTGCAGAATATGCTTCGTCCGCTGGCGTGCCTTCGGTTCCTTCGCCTGAGAAATGGCTCCAGAGCTGTCACAATAGAGCAAAACTGGACCAACAAGGGAGGGTGCTACTCCGAGCTCGGTGATGAATTTTCTCAGCCACACCGCTTCTTTGGCAGCATCTGATGCAGCGACATACTCTGCCTCGCAAACTAAATCAGCCACAGTGTGCTACTTGGAACTCTTCCAGCAGACAGCCCCACCATTAAGGGTAAAAATAAATCCCGACACAGTCTTGCTATCATCATGATCAGACTGGAAACTGAAGTCTGTAAACCCCATAAGTCTCAAGTCTGATTCACCATAAACAAGCCACTGGTCCTTAGTGTTTCTTAAATACTTCAGGATGGTTTTAACAACCTTCCAGTGATTCTCCCCTAGATCAGATTGGTATCTACTCACTACCCCTAGTGAGTATGCCACATCTGATCGTGTACATGTCATGACGTACATGATAGATCCCACTGTTGAAGCATATGAAATTCTACCCATATGCTCTCTCTCTTGAGGTGTTGTCGGACAATCCCTCTTCGAGAGAGAAATTCCATGGCCTATCGGTAGATAGCCTTTCTTGAAATTCTCCATGCTGAACCTCTTCAGCATAGTATCAATGTACGTGGACTGGGATAAGCCAAGCAACCTTTTAGATCTATCCCTATAGATCCTCATTCCTAGGATGTAGGAAGCTTGTCCCAGATCCTTCATGGAGAACTATGATGACAGCCAAATCTTTATTCCCTATAATGCAGGGACATCATTCTCGATTAAGAGAATGTCATCCACATACAATACAAGAAATACCACTACTGGATCATTAGCCCACTTATAAATGCAGGGCTCTTCTCCATTCTTAATGAAGCCATACATCTTGATCATCCTATCAAAACGTAAGTTCCAACTCTGGGATGCCTGCTTAAGTCCATAAATGGACCTCTGTAGCCTGCACACCTTAGACTCATCTGTGGATGTGAATCTTTCAGATTGTATCATATACACCTCTTCGTCTAGCTCTCCATTTAGGAAAGCCGTCTTCACATCCATCTGTCAGATTTCATAGTCCAGATGAGCAGCTATCGCAAGCAAAATCCGAATGGATTTGAGCATTGCCATAGGAGAAAATGTCTCATCATAGTCTATACCATAACGTTGACGATATCCCTTGACAACCAGATGGGCTTTATAGGTCTCCACCTTTCCGTCTGCGCCCCTCTTCCTCTTGAAGACCCACTTACCCCCTATGGGTTTTACTCCTTCGGGTGGGTCAACCAATGTCCACACATCATTGACCTTCATGGACTCTATTTCGAATTTCATAGCCTCTAGCTATTTTTCAGAGTCAGGTCTCTGCATTGCATCCATGTAGGTGATCGGATCCTCATCATTTTCATCAAGTTCGACAGGATCGCCATCCTGGACCAAGAAACCATAGTATCTGTCCAGTTGACGTGGTACTCTATCAGATCGCCTTAAGGGTGCAGGAATATTGGGCTCCGGATCTGATCTAATCAAATCTGGTTCAGGTTTAGCAACTTGTGTCAGTTTTTCCACCTGCCGAACTTTCTCAAGTTCGACCTTAGAGGCAACAGTCCCTTCACCAAGGAACTCCTTTTCCAAAAAGATTGCCTTAAGACTGACAAAAACCTTTTGCTCATCAGCTAGGTAGAAATAATATCCTTTGATCTCTTTTGGATATCCTATGAAATAACACTTGTCAAACCTAGGTCTAAGCTTGTCCGTAATTAAACGTTTAACATAAGCAGGACACCCCCAAACCCTAAGGTGCGAGAGTACTGGCTTACATCCTATCCATATCTCATATGGCATTTTGGTTGCAGACTTATTCGGAACCCTATTTAGAAGGTAACAAGCCGATTCAAGCGCATATCCCCAGAGGAAGTTCGGCAGACCAGCAAACCCCATCATGGATTGAATCATGTCCAACAAGATTCGATTCCTCCTTTCAGACACACCATTATGCTGTGATATTCCAGGAGGAGTCCACTAAGAGAGAATCCCATTCTTCCCAAGATATGTCAGAAACTCATTGGAAAGGTATTCACCTCCTCGATCAGATTAAAGAGTTTTAATATACTTCTCAGTTTATTTTTCTATCTCATTTCGGAATAGTTTGAACATTTCAAATGACTCCGACTTATGCTTTATTAGGTAGACATACCCATACCTCGATAGGTCATCTGTGAAGGTTATAAAGTAGAAATATCCACCTCTTGCACTTGAGCTCATGGGTCCACATACATCAGAATGTACCAGACCCAAGAGTTCACTAGCTCGCTCACCTTTTTCAGTAAAAGGTGACTTGATCATCTTTCCAAGAAGACAGGACTCACAGGTTGGAAGTGATTCACAATCACCAACTTCAAGAATTTCTTCTTGAGCCAACCTGTTTATCCTGTTCTTATTGATATGACCTAGCCTATAGTGCCAAAGGTAGACTTCTAACATATCGTCCATTCTAGGACGTTTACCTGAGGTTTGAACCACATTAACAGGCTGTGATAGTAAGTAAATTTTATTATTTAGTTATCCAACAAATATTGTAACACCATTCAAAATGACATTGCAAACATTTTCTTTTATTAAAAATTCATAACTGTACATGGCCAAAAGGCCTACAAAAATAATATTTAATAAAAAGCTTGGACAATAGTGACATTCACTCAGAATTACATCACGAGAGTTGATTACAAGGTTCATGATTCCTAAAGCTAGAACTGGAACTTTGCTTCCATCTCCAACGTTCAGGAACCTCTCGCCTTCATCAAATCTCCTACAGACCTACAGACCCTGCATCGAATTACAGATATGATAAGGACTTTCGGTATCCAATACCCAGGCAGTAGTATCACAAATGAAAAAGTTGCAAGGTGTTATCATATAATTATCTTACTTCTTCTTCGGCCTGTTCGGGTCTAGGAAGGCAATGTATAGAGGACAGTTCCTCTTCCAGTGCCCCTGCTTCTTGCAAAAGAAGTACTCCACCTGGCTCAAGTCGGGCTTGCATTTCTTGGTCTAACCCTGTGCAGATATCTCAGCATGCGACTGTACCTTCTTATTCTTCTTCTTCTTGTTGTTTTTCCCTTTCTTAAAGGGTCGACGACTAGAAGAAGACCCTCCAACAACATTCACCGACTCCTTATGGAGCTGGTGGTCCTTCTCAAAGTTCTGCAGCAATCCCAACAATTCATGGTAGTTCACTGCAGGTTTTGTCATCCGAAAATTAGTAAGGAAGGGGAGGAAGGACTTGGGCAAAGAATTAAGGATCGCATCCTTACCGAGCTGCTCGTGCAAGGGAAAGCCCAGTTTACTTAGGCGCTCAATCATTTTGATCATGTACAATACATGATCGGTAACTGAGGCCCCATCCCTCATCCGAGCATTGAAAATGATACAACTAGTTTTGTACCTTTCAACGTCGTCAGGTGTGCCAAAGGAGTCGTTCAACATTTGAAGCATCTCCTGTGGCTGGATGTTCTCGAACCTGTGGCTGGATGTTCTCGAATCTGCATGGGATATAATCACATCGGCACCCCTACCGCCATAGGAGAACCCCATCGAATGGGAGGAGAGGGCCTTTAAACACTACTTTTCTCCTATGACTGGATGACCATGGTAACCAACCCAATTAGACTACTTGCTACTTGGATCAAGTATATCTAAATATATTAATTTCAAAATTTAAATTTTAAATTTCAAATTTCAAATTTCAAATTTTGAATTTCAAATTTCAAACAAATTTCAAATTTTAAATTTTTGAATTTTAAATTTTGAATTTTAAATTTTAAATTTCAAATTTTAAATTTCAAACAAATTTCAAATTTTAAATTTTGAATTTTAAATTTTTGAATTTTGAATTTTAAATTTTAAATTTTAAATTTCAAATTTTGAATTTCAAATTTCAAATTCAAATTTTAAATTTAAACTTTTAGATTACTACTTAATCTATGCATGCAAATGTATATCATATTTTAGAACCAGCTCTAATACCATTTGTGAGAAAAATGATGCAAGGGTAAAATGATAATTTTAATTTTTTTTTTTAAATTATAATTTTATAATGGAAATTATTAATTAATCTAATTAATTAATATATATTAACCCTACACAAAGATCTAAATATGATATATATAGCATGTATTTAAATTTAAAATTTTGAATTCTCTACAGTAAATATTTTACTATTATATGTTCAGAACACATTACCTTCGTGCAGGTAGTCGATCGCTGCAGTTTGATCATCGTCGGGAAGGCCTGATCATCGTAATATAGCCACACAGTATGTCTGGCCTCCGTAGATCATGCATATGAAGCTTCCAGTCTGATCGGCTCCTTATGAATGCTAGTTCGTTGCAGAAATCTTTCGACAGCCGATGCTGATCGAACTCATTCGATCTTGATCTGTCGACTCTTTGGATGCTCCGAATTATCAGCAGATATACTTGAGAGGTTGATGAAGCTCTTCTTAAAGTTTGGTGGGCTCACGACACTCGTAGCTCACATTCTCACTTCTCGAAACCTAGGCAGAAACCCTAGGATACTCCAAGAAAAACATTGCGCCCACTCTCTCTTTTCTTTTCTCTTCTTTTCTTTTCTTTTCTCACACAGAGGGTCTATCTGATGCCCCCTTTTTCTCTCAGATCAGATGTCACATGCCCCACCTTCTCATTTCTTTTAAAACAGTGCAAGATGCATCTTTACAGCATTTTTACAGCGTGAGAGGATAAAGCTAGGTGGTTGCTCACTTGAATTCAAATCGAATTTGAATTCAAATGCCAACCAACTTATCCTCATCCACTCTAGGCATGAGAAGAGAGGGGCGTGGGCTTCTTTGTGCGTAGAGAGTTTATATGAGAAACCTTTTCTCGTGTATAATAAGTGGCGCACAAAAGAAAGGGGTGGTGCATGGGATTTGTTGCCCATTCAAATTCAAACTTCATTTGAATTTGAATGGCCAACCAACCATCTTTATTCACCCAAATGGCGCACAAAGAAGGGGCGTGGGAAGGCTTCTGCATGGGAGAAAATTCATGAGAACTTATTTCTCGTGAATTCAAATAGGCGCAGGTGAGTGAGGTGGCGCAGGGAGATAAATCAAAGGTGGTTTCAAACCTAATTGAACCAACTTTATAAAAATAGATTAGGCACAATTAGACTAAATTAAATCCAACAAAATTAGGCTTAATTAAGCTCAATAAAATTCTAATCAAATTAGAAATTGACTAAGTCCAACCCCTGATCAGATCAGAGACCAAACCACCTCGACGATTAGGTCAACTCTTAACCTAATCGGGTCAAACCCAACTGAATCCAATTCAATTGAACTTGATCCAAAAATAATTACTCAATTAAATTGAGTTAATTAGTGATTAAATTACTAATTAAATCTCTCATAAATACTGAGTCCAAATTCAATGGGCAATCGAAAATCAAAGTCCATCGATATGAAACCTTGATCGAAGAGTCCCAAATCAATGGGACTCTTAACCCCGGTATCCAAACTATGTGGAACTCATGATCAAAGAATTCTGATTCTCAATCACAGAGTCTTCGAGCATTTGAACTCTTAGTCAAAGAGTCCCAGTCCAGTGGGACTCTTCACCAGCCATCAGATCAGATAGGAACCTCTAATGTGTGTGACCCTGCAAGTTCGAACCTAAGCCGGTAGCACAGGAACTAATTCTTATACTAATCGAAGTGACCATCTAGCAATAGTACCTGACATCCGAATAGGTCGAATAGTCACAATCGCAACATTCAGAACCTACGCGAATATGGTTACTGTATAATTCATTCCTTTTGACTCCTGTGTTTAGGATGACTCAGGGTAAAACTGTCAACCCTGATCAAATCATCCGAATCGTGCTCAACTCAAACAATCCTGTGACTCCTCACTAGGACTATCCTGGCCAAGGTTTTGCTAAATTGAAACATGACTATACACAACTCCTGAACTGGAGTGATCAATCTCATCTTGACACATACACCGACAAGTCAAGTACTTGACTACACCCAGTAGCATTCCATCACTGAATTAAAAATTCAGGTAGTCCAGTGCCTAAGTGCTGTGAGTTGCTTGCAAGTCACCGTGGTGGTCTCAGGTCGGAGGGACAGTTATACCCATATCCCATCAGAGCAAATCTTGACAGCAGAAAAAACTCTAGAGTCGGTCACGTTCAGTGTAGATGTACCCTTACATCTCACCTGTATGCCATACCAGTATCTCCACACTCCTTGGTTAAGAGGACAACCAACCCATATGGCACACAATGACCTATGCTTGATAAACATTGTCGTCCTTGGTAACAACGTATCATTTGGTCGCGAACAAGTTTAAGGACTAAACGACAAATCTTCCTTTGTCGAGTCTAAATAGTCCTAAGGACTTCACCATAACATAGGAGTTCATTAGAAGATGAAATAATTTGTGATGAAAAAATATCAAAATAACTTTTATTTATTTATAATTTATATACTAATACAAGAAAGAGCACAACCGTCAACAAGTTGATGATTGGCTTTGGGACACTATTCCCAACACTAACTTCTTCCGGACCTTACATAGAAGGGCACAAATGAGCACTTGAATCAAAATCTAGAATCCAACTAGAAGAAAAAATTATTAGATTAGTTTTAATTACGAGCATATTAGATATACCTTTAGAAGCTCGATCCTTCTTCTTGTTCTTCATAGTTGCTAGGTAGGTCGGATAGTTTCTTCTTCAGTGGCCTTCAATATTGTAGTGAAAATATTTTCTTTTATCGTCAACCTTCTTTGAAACCAAGTTCTTGGGCTTGACCTTATTCTTTTGCTTCTTCACAAACTTCTTCTTTTTCTTAAAAGAAGATTTTTTCTTAGAGAAAGCCTACTCCACAGTCAGAATTGTACCTCTTGAACCTTTCAAGGTACCCTCAGCTGTCACCAATATGTTCAACAATTTAGACAAAGTGCTATCAATCTTATTCATATGGTAGCTCATAATGAATTATCCATACAAATCAGGAAGAGACTGGAAGATCAAATCTACCTACAATTCTTTGTCTATGTTCATCTCAAGCTTCTGAAGCTCTTCGATGTCCTTGATCATTGTCAAACAATGATCATTGATGGACTGTCCATCATGCATTTTTACTCTGAATAGTCTTTGAGAGACTTCAAAATGAGTTGTGTGACTCTACTCACCATACAGTTCTGGCAGATGAGTCAGCATCTCTTTGGCAGTCCTCATGTCTTCATGCTGTCGCTAAAGATCATTGGATATGGACTCTAAAATGTAATACTTCATCTTATTGCCCCTCATCCATCTACTTTTTAAGTGTGGCTCATTGATCAAGGGATGGACGAGCTGGTAACACAGATGCATCCTAATATAGGATATAGATTAGTTTCTCAGAACTAAGAACAATTTTCAAATTTTAGAGCCAGTCTTTGTAGTTTGTTCCAGTCAACCTATTTGTGTCAAGAATATGAGCTAAAGGATTGACACTCGACATGATTATCTATCGAGAGAATAGTTTCTAGTTAGATATTTATACTTATTAAATATTTATTCTAGAAACTTTAAAAACAAACAAGGCTCCTACTATTTTCTTGAATCTCCCACACTCTTCTCGAATGGAGAAACAAAACCCCATACGTGATTGATTTCTAATGGATACTACAGTCTCACTAATCTATACATATCTCACCTAACAGTTATTGATGAGTACAGACCAATAAGTGGACAACACCTCATCCATTGCTTTACTAAGCAAGATACAGCGGGTTCAGTCTCTAAGTCCTGTGGCTTCATCTAACAGTTATTAGCATATTTTTTAGTTAAGTCAGACCCATCGTTTACCAGCATATGCAAAGCCATCATTAGGATCCTCACCTAACAGTTATTGGATCCAACCCTACCTCTACTCGAGGGCATCAAATACCAATAGAGTGGTTGTACCTTTTTGATGCAACCGAACCACTATAATCAGTCGAAAATGATCAATGCCAGGAAGGCATCCGCATCTTTATAATGATGGAAGATCTCTAGACTTAATATTTAGTGAAGAGATTTGAGTTTAGATCTTTTCTAAATTAGCAGATATAATATCCGACTGATCAAGTTTAGGTCAGCATATTCATATGTCTGACCATCCTAATCAGCATGGATGAACTCGAATCAACAAGTAACCTAGTATGAAACTGAATCTCCTCACATGATCAAGTAAGTTAAGATGAGTGGGGATCTCCTATTACTTTTCTTAAATACTAACGAATTAGTCAAGTAAGACAATGGAACCAATTAAATAACTACCATCTAGATAATTACTTTAGACACCAAATTGATCAATTAGAATTGATCAAGTTAACCTATTGAAATGGACCCGAATCATTGAGCCAAATTAGGTCTTGAGTTAATCAATTCACATCAAAATATAAATTGATGTGATCAACTACAACTAAAACTGACTTTAAGCCCCTTTGACCTAATCCTAACCAATAATTGATTAGGTTCAATCAACTACTTAAAATTGAAAATGGGTTCTAGCCTGATATAATCAATTGATCCTAGTTGTAGTTTGATCATTAGACCTAATTTGTTCAACCCATATTCACATGCAATAATATAATTTTTAAATTCTAAAAATATTTTTTAGATTATGTTTCATTGCATGCATTAGTGGCTTATGATCTTAAAATAGTTTCAGATCTAAACCTAATGTCATATATCATATATATGAAGTTTTAGATCTAAACTACAAACATATATCTCATATATATTAAATTTTAGATCTTAAAATAAATTTACACATATCAAATATATACATAACCAGATCTAAAATAATAATTAAAATATTTTAAAAATATTTTTTAAAAATTGATTCACATCAAACTAGGACAATCTTTTCAACATAGGGGATAAACTCTATATCAGGACAACCTTATATCAACATAAGATCAATATTAAATCATCTAAAATTTTAGATCTAATATAAAAATCAGATTATACATGTCTTAAAAAATCAGTGGCTCTAATACCACTGTTAAAAAATTAGATAGACTAGCATGCATAGATTTCAAAATATTTTGAAACAGCAGTGAAAACATATCTAGGTTAAATCCTTTAATCCCATAGTATATAGATCTAATCTACATCTATTCAAGTTTTGAGTCTAAGACATGCATATAATCTGAAAATTAAGAATTAAATTGAGATTGGATCTCAATACCTTGCGCAGGTTGAAATACATCATAATCGATGATCCTGGATCTAAAGGTTCTTGAGCCGCACACATGTCTGACTTCTACAAATATCTACTGAGATCAATCTTGAACCTTTCTTTTCTTTGTAGATCTTTCTTCTCCAAGTAGGATCTCAGTTTTTTAAACCTTTGATCAACCTTTGATCTCGACCATGAACTCAATACTTGAACAGCAGCCTTTCTCCTCCTTCTTGATGTAGAATCAATCACCCTCTTCAACTTGGGCATCTGGAAGATGGGATGCCCAACCTTTAGGCATTGGAAAGAGAAGAAGAACAAGAAGAGGTGGCATGGAGAAGGAGAGAGAGAGTTTGAAATCACAAAAATTCAATTACCTAAAATCCTAATAGACCATCTCCTTAAATAGGCCTTTTCTTGATTCCAAATCATTATCCAATCAGACTAAAAAGGTTAGTCCTTATCTCATAAAGTCCCTTACCTTTTAATTTGATTTTCTTTCTAAGAAAATCAAACCCAATTCAAAAGGCTCTTGCCTCAAATATCAAGTGGATGTGGTGCCCTCATCTTATAAGGCAAGATGAGGGGGTGCCACTTGATTTATAAGGTAGGTAGTTGGGGTGCCAACTCTTGGCGCCCCCTTTGGGTATTAAGTGCACAAGAGAGGGGGCGTGGCCCCTCTCTCTCCTTCCATGTCCAAATAAAAGTGAGGTGGGCCCCTCTTTCTTTCATCCACCCACTCCAAGGGTATGCACCCTTGGTCTTTCCATAAAGGGAGGCATGTGCCTCCTCTCTCTTTTCAATTAATCCTCACCATAAAAAAAAAATCAAGAGAGAATAAGGAGATTTATTTGTCAACTAATTGGCTAGATCCAATCCTTTTGGACCCTCAAATAGATATCCCAAATCAAAATGAATTTAGATTAGGTTCAAGACTATGGACTTGATCTAATTCTTATCTAATAAGAAATTGAAGTCCAGAGAAGAATTGAATTTAACCATATGCTAACATGGTTCTCTTAAACCCAATAGGATTTTACTAAATCCTAACCCAATTAGAACTTCATAAGCTTAATTGATTAATTCAAGATTAAATCTCTTAATATGTGACTCCATAGGTTTCATTCTATCTAATAGTGAGATATATTGTGTTCTCCATCACAATATCATCAAAACTCCTTTCGATGGGTTGGAACAATTTCAGCTCTATCCTTTGAAGATCAGCGATCATCAAGACAACGCTCGATGAGTCCCACAATCTACTAGTGATATCAAACAATATGTAGTGGCAACTCAGTAGAATGAAAGTATGAACCCCTAGGTACAGTTATCGTACGATTTAGTCCTTCTATAGTGAGTCTCGACTTGATGGAGGTCATGGAGAACTCATCAGACCCCATCATCAATCATATGCTAGATTAGCTCGACTCGAGTTTATTTGTGAATCTCGTAGAAATTCTTTTTCAGTATTCATACTTATTTTGGCCAAAAACTTTTTGAACTCAGTTTTGTAAATCGTATAGAACTTCTTTTTTTCTATCAAGATCGATAGATTCTATCTAGATGTATCCTACTCTTAACAGTGAATCGAAACTTACTATAGATAACATACACAATAAAGACCCAAATGGCTAGGGATCAAGAAAATTTACAGTCAAACTCAGTAGTCTCATTGTGAATAGCCAATGATACCGCAGGTCAATGGACTACTCATACCACTACAGTATCGAGATAACCACTGATGAATGATTAAATATCCAATTAGTTTTTCATGTTGGTCACATTGAATGCAAGTTGTTCTCTAACAACCACATGCCCTTTCACCCAAGTATCCCTACACTGCAGATCTGAGACTCATCTGTCCAGAAGGAAGGTGATCCGTATATCGATCTTAAATAGACTAATTACTATCTTTTGTGGTGATCCTTTGATCCAGAGTATTTAGAAACTAATCACTAATTAATGTATGTCTCAAATTCTCAATACCTTAAGAATATACAAAATCATCTTTGTTAATTTTTAGGATAAATCATGGACATATAAATATAATTAAAATAAAAAGATATTTTTTATTTAATAATAAAAGTATTATAAGTATAAAAATAAGTCCTAAAATTATAAAATATATCAGCCAACAATTGGCTTCTTGGATACTCATCTAACATAAATGTCTCAGAGATAATGTAAATGAAAAGTATTCATGGCACCTAAGGCTAGGTCATATTGAAAAAGATAGGATTAATAGATTAGAGAGAAAATTGGACTACTGGGTCCATTGACTTACGAGTTATATCCAATCTGTGAATCATGTCTTCAAGAAAAAATAATCAAGCTATTTTTTGTAGGACATGAGTAAAGGATCACAGAAATACTTGTTTTGGTGTATTCTGCTGTTTGTGGCCCATTCGATGTGTTGGTCAGAAGAGGTTTTTCTTACTTCATTACCTTTATCGATGATTTTTCATGATATGGATATGTGTACCTTATGCATCACAAGTCTGAGGTCTTTAAAAAATTCAAAAAATTCAGATATGAAGTTAAGAAACAAACCAAAAAGTCTCTTAAGACTCTTCGATCAGATCGAGAAGATGAATATCTTAGTAGAGAATTTTTGAATTATCTCAAAAAATATGGTATAGTCTCATAGTGAGCTCCATCTAGAATGCCTTAACTCAATGAGATTTCAGAATGGAGAAATTGAATCTTATTAGATATAGTTCGTTCTATGATGAGCTTCACAGACCTTCCTATTTTTCTTTGGGGACATAGTCTTTTGACTGTCGTTTATGTGCTGAATAGGATTTCATCTAAAACTATTCCTATCACAGCATATGAGATATGACATATTAAGAAACTGAGTTTAAGTCATCTCAAGATTTGGAGGTGCCCGGCCTATGTCAAATGACAACAGACAGACAAGCTAGAAACTAGATCTCTTAGAGCTTATTTTATTAGATATCTTAAAGAGTCATTAGGATATTATTTCTATCTTTCAGAAGATCACAACGTGATTATGAGTCGACATACAGACTTTCTTAAAAAATTATTTATTCAAGATGGAGGCATGAAAAGATAGATTAGACTAGAAGAGAAAGTCTCTGAAGAGAGCAGCGAGCCTTAGAACTTGAGGAACCTATTCAGTCTGAGCCAATCCACACACTTCCTTCTTCACCTCATAAGTCCAATAGGATTTTCCATCCTCCTAAGAGATACTTAGGTATTATCTCAAAGGATGTAAAAAAAATATTCTTCACAAAAAATGAAATATATGGAAATGACCCCAAAACCTATAATAAGAAAATATCAGATATCGACTCTAAGAATTAGTTAAAGGTAATAAAGTCAGAAATCGACTCGATGCATTCCAACCAAATCTGGGCCTTGATACATCCATCTGAAGGTATTATACCTATTAGGTGAAAATGAATCTTCAAGAAAAAGATAGGTGTCGATGAAAAGATAGAGACCTTCAAAGCTAGGCTTGTAGCGAAAAGGTATAGTCAGCGTGAAGGCGTTGACTATCAGAAAATCTTCTCACCTGTAGTCATGCTTAAGTTCATCCACATACTGCTTGTCATTGTAACATATTTTGATTATGAAATATGACAAATGGATATGAAAACAATATTCTTGAATGGATATCTTGAGAAAGATATCTATATAAAATAGCTGCTTGGTTTCACTTCCAGTGATAGTGATCATAAAGTTTGTAAACTGCAAAGGTCCATTTATGGACTCAAGCAAGTATCTCAAAGTTTGAATACTCATTTCAATGATGTAATCAAATCATTTGATTTCATCAAGAACGAAGAGAAACCTGTTGGAGTTTCATGATTTCATACATGCAAAATTTTTTAAAACAAGTATGCAGTGAAATTTAAAATTTTTTAGATTAAATCTTCAAACCATGAACAGGATCATCATATGTGAGATAAGATTCAGATACAGAAATCAAATAAAAAAAATAAATTAAGAATATACCTTGGCAAGGATCAATCTTCAATACGAACTGATGATCATGGATATCTTTCAAAGGTCCCTTCTAGCCGTATAAGTGTCCAGCCTCTACGAGTATCCATATGAGACTCTGATCTGATCAGAAGTCTTTTGATCTCACCAGAATGCTAGCTCCCTTACAGAGATCACATCTTGATGGTTGAAAATCTTCTTTTCTCTTAAGACACTCTTAGAGAAGAAGAAGATATAAGAGGATCTTGATCTCTACGTTAGAGATCATGAGAAGAATCTTTTCTTCTCTTTTCTTCTTAAATCCATACACCAAATCTCTACAATAGAGATGTAAAAATTTTATTCAACTTTTGGACAAAGAGGAGAGGAGACATCCATGTCGAAACATGGACAAGAGAGTAAAGAAGAGATGTCCAAACAACCAACACTTAGTTATGCAAGAAAGAAGAGATATGAAGAGAAAATACCTCACGCCTTCCACCCATCACGTCGTGCCCTCTCCCTTGATTTTTCTCTACACTAATCCTCTAGTTTTGGCATCCATAAACTGATCCTTATCAGGTCTTACACATCCCATATGCTGCTCTTTAAATAGAGAAGAGATAGAGACCTAGTTTGGATAGAAAATGAGAGTCCTAACACCTTAGGACTCTAGATTTTATGCCGCCCATATACAAGTCTTTTTTGCCCAGGTTTTACATGCCCATACACCTCACGAAAGAAGGGTTTTCCTATATTTATTACACACTAAAAAGCAGATGGGGCATGGAGTATTTGTGGCGCACAAAATCAAGGTGGCATGGGACTTGTTTAAGGCATGGAGAGAAGAGTTTAATCCAACTAGGACTCTTCTTTTAAGTGGCTGGTTTAAACTAATTTAAACCTCAACCAATTCTAATCATATTAGGACCAGATTAGATTCAAATAGATAAAAAATCAAATCTGATTTGGAGCCTAAACTATTTAGATTAGATGTCACCTAATTGGAGGAGTCCTAGTCTTTTTGGACTCTTGCTTGGTACTTAAGTCAAACTCAATTTAATCCTAATTCAATTAGGATTTAATGCACTCATAAAAATGAAAATTTCTAGTCTAAATAGAAACTCATATATCCTAGTCTAATTAGAAATTGAGTCAAACCCAAATTCTAATTTAAATAGGAATCATTCTCCCATACAATTTTGATTATCTTATAACCCAATTAGGTTTAATCAAATCAAATCCATATTAAGTCAAATTAAATCTAGTTTAATTAGACTTGATGCAAGTCTCATAGCTCAATCAAATTAAGTCACTTAGCAATCGAATTATCGATTAATCCTTCTTTAACTCACCAACTCTTTAGCGAGTTACATAATGCAACTTTTGTATTGAATCAATAATTAATCAAATTGATAATCAAATCCTGTTACGATTCATAATCGTAATTCAACCATCTGATCAGTCAAAAATCTCTTTTGTGTATGACCCCATAGGTTCTATTCTATCTGGTAGTAAGATATATTATGATCCCAATCACGATATCATTGAATTTTTTTTCAATAGATTGAAACAGTTCCAACTTTGCCCATCAAAGATCATCGATCATCAAGATAATACTCGTGGATCTCACAATCCACCAGTGATACCTACTAGTATGTAGTAGCAACCCAGCAGAATAAAAATGATGAACGTCTAGGTAAGGTTAATGCATGATACAGTCCCTCTATCGTGAGTTCCGACCGAATGACAGGTCATGGATGAATCGTCAAATCTCATTATCGGTCATATGATAGATTCAATCAGCTTGAGTCTATATATGATTCTGTAAAAATTCTTTTTCATCAATCATACTGCTTTGGTCATAGACTGAAAGATTCAGTCTCTTAAATTTCATAAGACTACTCCCTTCTATTAGGATCAATAAATCCCATCTTGATGCACACCCCACTCCTACAGTGGACCAACTGTCACCAACATCCACTACAAGGGCTCATTGAGATCCATGTTGATATGTCAGTCAAACACCAGTAGCCTCACTGCGAGCAGTAGTGCCATCTCAGATCAAAAGATCAGTCATACAACTGCAGCATCGAGAAAATCACTAACGAGTGAACAAACATCCATGTGACTTCTCATATTGGTCACGCTCAGTGTTAGTTATTCTCTAACAACTACCTACACTCTCGCTCTAGTATTTCTATACTACAGACTCGAGATATATCTGTTCAAAAGAAGCGATCCATACACTGATCTATCCAGATTAATCACCATCCTCATGATGATCCTATGATCAGGAGTAATTTAGAAATTAACCATCAATGACACATGTCTCAAATTCTCAACTCTTTGAGAATTTGTGTCATCATCTTGTTAATCACTTGGATGATTCATGGACACATAAATATGAATGGTCATATTAATGTCCAATAACTATAAAATTATATTTTAGAAATATGATATGTGTCAGTCAAGATTGGCTTCTAGGATATACATCCAACAATCTCCCACTTGCACTAAGATCAATCTGCCATGTACCAAGCCTCATCTTCACAAGATAAGCTTTAGTCTTAGGCTAGCTAAGTGACTTACCAGTGGGTCAACCACATCACATGTAGAGTTTACTCTCTGCACCTCTATGTATTTCTACTTGAGGTAGTCACATGTTCTGCTGCTATGTGCTTGGATATCTGGTGAGACCCAGGCTCCTTAACAAGGACTATGGTACCATTATCTTTGCAGTATAGTGTCACGATATCTGATGACATGACAATCAATTTTATAACTAATATTAGAAGTAGAATGCATCCTACACATCTACAGTGTACTCAGCTTCCATCGATCGATTATTTGAAATTTTTTCAAAATATCGACACAGAAATACACTCCATGATGTAGATATTCTACCATCAATATCAGACATAAAATATGAATTGGTGTATCCTCCCGCTCTTAGCTTTGATCCTTTCTCCAAATTAAGAATATATCCTTAGTTTTTCTCAAGAGCTTAAAGATGTTTTCACAGCAATCCAGCGCTCTCAGCCCAGATACAACTAATATCTACTTGTGACATTCACAGTATTAACTATATCAGTTCAAGTACATTACATGGTATATTTTTATGCCCAAGAGGGTAGCAGACCCCTCTCTGAGATTTCTATGCTAAATCTTTCAGCATTTAGTCTCTGTACTTTATTTGTGAAAATACAAGTATCGAATTTCATCTATCTCTATAGATCTTTAGAATGCTCACTTTATATCTTTTATAGAGAAATCTATATTCAATCTTATTTTAACCAATGTCAGTATTGGATAATTTCACTAACCCTTTTGAAAATCACATAATTCCTTCTTTCTTATCAAACAATTTGATCATATCAATATTCCAACTCCAAGATTATTATAGACTTTATGATCTCCTATCACGAGAAGTAAAATCCATAGGCTATTCTATATAGAAATCTTCAAAAGATCTCTACTCAGAAAAATTATTTCACATCTCTTTCTTGGAGTCAATGTCTCATATCGTCTCGTTGTAGGTTTTGGGATCATCTCTATGCTCTCCATCTCCCATAAGAAATAATTTTCTCTACATCTTCTGTTAAGCATACCCAGATACCTTTCGAGAAAATTGAAGATCCTATTATGTGTATGAGATAGAGGAGGAATATACGTCTACTGGCTCATAATGAATAGGTTCTTAAGATCCCAAAGCTCGCTGCTTTTCAGAGACACTCTTTTAGAGCATAACTTTCCTCCCACTGCTTCATCCTGGTCACATAATTTTCCAATAAGATAGTATGTCGGGTCACAATCACATTATAATCTTTTTGAAAAGTAGTATCTCAAACTCTTTTAGGATGAGCTTTATAAACCTATCCTCTAACATATCCTGTTGCTGTCCTAGACACAGGCTGGACGTCC
The DNA here is from genome assembly GCF_000442705.2 of Elaeis guineensis. Taxonomy (NCBI): domain Eukaryota; kingdom Viridiplantae; phylum Streptophyta; class Magnoliopsida; order Arecales; family Arecaceae; genus Elaeis; species Elaeis guineensis. The sequence continues at coordinate 43,224,348 of NC_026007.2, read as the reverse complement.
TTGAATCTGAAAATAATTAAGATTCGATTCTCACCATGTCATATCTCATATGGTGCTGTAGGAACAAGTTTAGAGAGAACCTAATTCCATAGAAATAAAGCATGTCCCTAAAGAAACATAAATAGATCAGTGAAGTTCATTATGAACCAGACCATATCTCATATAATCCCATGACTCTTCTTATCTCATTGAGCTGAGATGTACTAAGAGTAGTCCAATATGAAACTATGCTATTTTATGAGATAATCGAGAAATTTTTTTCATTGATATCACATCCCTGATCCGATTGAAGTACCTTTAAAATTTTTTTGATTTGTTTCTCCACTTTACATCTGAATTCTTTGAACTTTTCAAAAATTTTAGATTTGTATCTCGTATACTTACCCATATCATGACTAATCATCGATAAAGGTAACGAAGTAGAGATAACTCCTTGGTTAGCACATCGTATGGATTACACACATCAAATGTGTATCAGGATAAGTATCTTAGTGGTCCTTTTTCTCTTATCCCATAAAGGTAGCTTGATCATATTTTTTCAAAGAGATGATGCACAAACTAGATATGACTCAACAGTCAATGAGCCCAAAAGCCCATAATTCTCTAGTTTGTTAATCATTTCTTCTCCAATATGACTTAGCCATAGGTTCCACATGTATTTTAGATTTATCTCAATTCTGGATCTCTCAGATCCAATAACATTCACTACTTGCTCAATTAAGTTCACATATGTATCACCATGCAAATGATAGAGACTGTCTTTAAGAACTAAATCCAAATGATAATCACAAAAGATAGATATCCATGGCCACAGCAGCAACTGTTGCCTTATAGCCAATTTAAGGATTACTTCCTCAGCCCTCCACCTTCTCATCGACTCTACACTAGAGTCCACAGCTTAACTGAGAGAAGAAAAAATTGTAAGGATTATATTGAGCAATTTCGACATACCTACTTTATGTGTGTTTTTGTTTCTTTAAGCTCTCCAGGTATTTACCACTGAACTCTTTCAAAGTTTCTTTATTAGTAATATTTTGATCAATTCAGATAAGGTGCCAAGATGATCTTTCATATGGTAGTTTACTATAAACTATCCATATAAACTAATCAGAGATCACAAGATCAAATCTATAAGTAATTTTTTATGCATGATTATGTCGAACCTTTCAAGCTCCTTAATATCCTTAATCATTATCAAATAACGATCATAGACTAACAGCCCATCATGCATCACATGTGTTTGCGACTCTGATCATCTCACAACACTTGTAAATGAATCAATGTGTCGTTGGCAGTGAATATGTGCTCATGCATGCGTTGAAGTTTATCTAATATAGACTTCAATATATAGCACCTATCTTTATTGACATTATCCATCCACTCATCAAGTATAGCTCATTGACTATAGGTTGGACGGATTGTTAATATTAGAATAATCTGATAAAGAATATTATTTAATTTTTTAAAATTAAGAATAATTTATTTATTTGTGAGCCAGTCTATATAATTGATTTCGGTTAATCGATTGATATCTAAATTTGAGCTAGAGGGTTGGAAGCTAACACAATAAACAGCAAAGAGCAAAGATTCTAATTGAATGTTTGTACTTATTTTATAATTTATTCTAGAGACTTTTAGATGCAAGAAGAGACTCACTATTTTTCAAATCTCTCACACTCTCCATGTGGAGAAACGAAAACTCTAACGCGATAATTGAGTTTCTAGTGGGTGTTGTGGTCCCATCAATATGGTGCATCTCACCTAATAGTTATTAGTAACATGAATAAACATCGATGTATGGACAACTCTTTGTTTAGATGCTTCTTTAAGCATGTTGCAGCTGCTTGATCTCTAAGTCATATGGGCTCATCTAACAGTTATTGCCCACACTCTTTAGTTAAGCCAGATCCACCGTTCACAAGCAGGTACAAAGTCATCATTGGATCCCTCACCTAACAGTTATTGGGCCCAACCCCATCTTTTCCCCAGAGCAACTCTTTGCTAATAGAGTGGTTGTATTTTCTGATGCAACTGAACCACTGTGACCAGTCGAGAACAATCAACGCCAGTAGCACGCTCGTACATCTACAATAGTGGAAGATCTTAGACTTAATATTTATAGAAAGATTTAGATTTAGATCTCATTTAATCAGTCATCATATGACTAATGTAATTGGCATGGGCTAAATCAAACCATCAAGCAACTATATTTGAGACTCAATCTTTCAAATTGGCCAGATAAGTGGAGATTGATGGGGGTCCCCCCATTGCTTTTCTTAGACATCAATAAATTAGCCAAATAAGTGAACAAAACTAATTAAATAATCATCTTTCAATTACTTACCTTAGACATCAATTGGATAATTGATCCGAATAGATTAGCTTAGGTGAATGAGATTCGAGCCATAGAGTTAAATTAGGTCCTTAGATTAATCAATTCTACATATGAGTGTCAATCGATTCGATCAACAATAATTATATGATTTTAAGCTCTATTGATCTTATCCTAATCAATACTTGACTCGGTTTGATCAACAACTAAATCGATTTAGACCCAATATGATCAAATCAAAAACTCTTTGATGCAATCCAATTATATGACATAATTTGATCTACCCATGACCAATCCCTCATACACAAACACTAATTTCAGATCTTAAATTAAAATTTTTAGATCTAAATTTTTTATAAGAAAAGTAAATTTTGATCTTGAAATAATTTTAGATCATGCATACAAATATGTATCATATACATAAACAAGTTCAGGTCATAGAAATAAATTTTAACCCTAAATATACTTTCATATATCATATATATGAATCAAAATAGATCTCAAAATTTCTTTCAGATCTAAATAACAAAACATATATCACATATATGTTGAAAAAGTTAGATCTAAAATTTTAATTTAATTAAAAATTATAACATTGTTCTAGGACAATCATTCAGTATAACAAGTTATGCCAGGATAATCTTATGTCAAAATGAGATCAAAATCTTTCAGATCTAAATTTTTTTTCTATAAATTTTAGATCTAAATTATAATCTCATGCATATAACATGGCTTTGATATCACTGTTGGAGTTTTATGGTTTCATACATGCAATTTTTTTTAAAATAAGTATGCAGCAAAATTTAAAATTTTTCAGATTAAATCTAATTTAATCTAAGTATACATAAGATTAAATCTTCAAATCATAAACAAAATCATCATATATGAGATAAGATTCAGATATAAAAATCAAATAAAAAAAATAAATTAAGAATATACCTTAGCATGGATCAATCTTTAACATGAACTGATGATCAGGATATCTTCCGAAGGTGCCTTGTAGCTGCACAAGTGTTCGACCTCTACAAATATCCACATGAGACTCTGATCTAATCAGAAGTCTTTTGATCTTACCGGGGTGCTAGTTCTCTTGTAGAGATCACATCTTGATAGTTAAAAATCTTCTTTTTTTTTAAGACACTCTTAGAGAAGAAGAAGATGTAGGACGATCTTGATCTCTATGCTAGAGATCATGAGAAGAATCCTTTCTTCTCTTTTCTTTCTAAATCCATGCACCAAATCTCTACAATAGAGATGTGAAAATTTTATCCAACTTTTGGACAAAGAAAAAAAGAGACATCCACATCTAAACATGGATAAAAGAGTGGAAAAGAGATGTCCAAACAACCAACACTTGGTTTTATAAGAAAGAAGAGATATGAAGAGAAAATACCTCACGCCTTCCACCCATCACATCGTGCCCTCTCCCTTGATTTTTTCTCCATGCTAATCCTCTAGTTTTGTCATCCATAAACTGATCCTTATCAGGTCTTACACGTCCCATATGCTTCTCTTTAAATAGAGAAGAGATAGAGACCTAGTTTGGATAGGAGATGAGAGTCCTAACACCTTAGGACTCTAGATTTTATGCCGCCCATATACAAGTCTTTTTCGCCCAAGTTTTACATGCCCATACACCTCACGGAAGAAGGGATTTCCTATATTTATTACACACTAAAAAATAGGTGGGGCATGGAGTATTTGTGGCGTACAAAATCAAGGTGGCATGGGACTTGTTTAAGGCATGGAAAGAAGAGTTTAATCCAACTATAACTCTTCTTTTAGGTGGCTGGTTTAAATCAAGTTAAGCCTTAACTAGTCCTAATCATATTAGAATCAGATTAGATCTAAATAGATGAAAAACTAAATCTGATTTGGAGTCCAAACTATTTAAATTAGATGTCACCTAATTGGAGGAGTCCTAGTCTTTTTGGACTCTTGCTTGGTATTTGAGTCAAACTCAATTTAATCTTAATCCAATTAGGATTTGATGTATCTATGAAAATAAAAATTTTTAATCCAAATAGAAACTCATACATCCTAGTCTAATTAAGAATTGAGTCAAACTCAAATCCTAATTCAAATAGGAATCATTCTCCCATGCAATTTTGGTTAACTTATAACCCAAACAGGTTTGATCAAATCAAATCCATGTCAAGTCAAATTAAATCTAATTTAATTAAACTTGATACAAATCCCATAGCTCAATCAAATTGAGCCACTTAGCAATCTAATTGTTAATTAATCCTCCTTTAACTCACTAACTCTCTAGTGAGTTACATAATGTAAGTTTTGCATTGAATCATCATCCATCAAATTGATAATCAAATTCTGTTACGATTCATAATTATAATTCAATCATCTGATCAATCAAAAGCCTCTTTTATGTGTGACCCCATAGATTCTATTCTGTCTGATAGTGAGATATATTGTGATCCCTATCATGATATCATTGAAACTCTTTTCAATGGGTTGGAATAGTTCCTACTCTGTCCATCAAGGATCATCAATCACCAAGATGATGCTCGTGGATCTCACAATCTACCAGTGACACCTAGCAGTATATAGTGGCAACCCAATAGAATAAAAATAATAAATCTCTAGGTGCAGTTAACACATGATACAGTCTCTCTATTGTGAGTCCCGACCAAATGGCAGGTCATGGATGAATCATCAAACATCATCATCGGTCATATGATAGATTCAATCAGCTTGAGTCCTTATGTGATTCTATGAAAATTCTTTTTCATCAATCATACTGCTATGGCCGTAGACTTAAAGACTCAGTCTCTTAAAGCCTATAAGACTACTCCCTTCTGCTAGGATCAATAGATCCCATCTTGATGCACACCTTACTCCTACAGTAGACCAACTGTCGCCAACATCCACTACAAGGGCTCATTGAGACCCATGTTGATGTGTCAGTCAAACTCCAGTAGCCTCACTGCAAAAAGTAGTGCCATCTCAAGTCAAAAAACTAGTCATACAACTGCAGCATCGAGAAAGTCACTAATGAGTGAGCAGACATCCATGTGACTTCTCATGTTGATTATACTCAGTATTAGTTATTCTCTAACAACCATCTGCACTCTCGCTCTAGTGTCTCTACACTGCAGACTCGAGACACATCTATCCGAATGAAGCGATCCATGCACTGGTCTATTTGGATCAATCATCATCCCCATAATGATCCTATGAGCAGGAGCAATTTAAGAATTAACCATCAATGACACATGTCTCAAATTTTTAACTCTTTGAGAATATGTGTCATCATTTTGTTAATCCCTTGGATGATTCATAGACACATAAATATAAATGATCATATAAATTCCCAATAAGTACAAAACTATGTCTTAAAAATATGATATGTGTCAGCCAAGATTGGCTTCTAGGACATACATCCAACAAAACTATGTGTCTTTAAGAAGATAAGTGTGAGTGCTATCATATTCTTCATATTGTATGTGGATGACATCCTTCTGATTGGGAATGATGTTCCCATGTTAACCTCGATCAAAGTTTGGTTGTCTAAGGAATTTCTCATGAAAGACTTTGGAGAGGTATCCTTCATTTTGAGGATCAAGGTTAATAGAGATAGATCAAGAAGGATGCTAAAATTGTCATAGAAGATGTACATTGAGGAGGTGCCAAAGAGGTTCAGCATGGAGAACTCTAAGAGAGGTCTGGTATCCTTCAAACATGGCATTCATCTCTCCAAAAAGATGTGCCCCAACACACTGGAAGAGATTGAACGTATGAGCAAGATCCCTTATGCTTCAATCATAGGGAGTCTCATGTATGTCATGCTTTATATATGACCTGATATCATCCATGCTGTGAGTGTCACTAGCAGATATCAGTCAAATCCAAATGAAGAGCACTGAACTTTTATGAAATGTATCTTTAAGTACTTGAGAAGAACTAAGGATATATTTTTTATCTTTGAAAATAGAAAACTTATAGTGCAGGGGTATATAGATTCAGACTTCATATCTGATATTGATGATCAAAAGTCGACATCAAAAAATATCTTCTTGTGTAATAGTGGTACTATCAGCTAAAAGAGTTTCAAATAAACTATGATTGCAGACCCCATCATGGAAGCAAAATACATCACCGCATCAGAGGCTACGAAGGAGGCATTTTGGTTCAAAAAATTTATTGTAGAGCTCAGTGTGATGCTATCAGATGTCGTTCCACTCTACTGTGACAACAACGACATCATAGTCCTAGCTAAGGAGCCGAGGTCTCATCAGAAATCTAAGTACATCGAGTAGTGATTCCACCTCATCCATGATTATCTCGAGAAAGGATACATCGAGACGAGGAGAGTTGATTCCACGAACAACGTAGCTGACCCACTGATGAAGTAATTGAGCCAGTAAAAAATTGAAGCCTACCTTCAGAAGATGGGACTTTGATTTGTAGCCAATTGGCTTTAGTGCAAGTGGTAGTTTGTTGGATGTTACGCCTGAGAAGTCAGATTAGCTGACACTTGTAAAACACTCTTAGGACATAATTTATAAATTAACTTTGATATTAATAAAATTAGATTATTTTCATTCACATTGTGTTTAATAGTGTTTGTGAATCATTCATTGGATTAATAGGTATGATAACACATATTCTCAAGAGTTAAGAATTTGAAACATGTATTCTTATAGTTAACTTATAAATTACTTCCAGTCGTAGGATCATCATGGGGATAACAATCAATCCGAAAAATTGGTGATGCATATTGTATCACACCAAAATTAACCCTACTTACTACTATGTAGATTGGATGAGTCGGGATCGTATCCGTAAGGATCTTAGTTGATTGTTTTGAAAATATAAAAGAAAAGAATAATAAATTATAAGAAACTAAGAAAGAAGCATAAAAATTATAATAAAATTATTTTTTATTAATCAAATAAAGAAGCGTAGATAAAGAAAAGAAATAAAATTATGATACAAGACAACTAAATCAAGTTGATCTTTTGCTGTGTCCGATGGTGGATGTGTCTCTTTGAATCCTTCATCTTCCTCCATATAGACAGCGGCAGGATGGCTGGAAGGCTTGGTCTAAAAACTCCAAGAAAGAAAGGTTGATAGAAGCGGGTATGTAGAAGAGAAAGGGTAGCGGCACTAGGATTAGGACCTCCTAGATTTGATGGGATATGGAAAAAAGATCTGTGGAAGAATATAGTGTCGTGCTAGGGTTAATACCTCCCCTAGACTTATGGAGAAGAAGCATAGGGAGAGAGAAAGAGAGAAGCTTGAAGAGAACCTAGGGTTGGCTTGATTAAAAAAGATGGAGGCCTTGGGGTTCTATTTATAGAGTGGGAAGGCTAGAGTTTCATGAAAAGAGAGGTGGGAGCGTGAATAAGGACCCTTGGATCTTCATATTAATTCTCTTCTGTTGATCTTTAAGTCGTGTTCACACTAGAATAAGAGCCGGTTGCCTGATTTACTCAAGTCTGATCTAATTTGAGTCATATGAACCCAAACTCTCAATTACCTGCAAAATAACCTAGAGAGCATCAAATTTTAATAAAATAATATTAATTATTATAATATTTAATATCTCTAGCGACTTAAATTAAGTAATCATCACACCCTCCAACTTGAATTTTGACTCATCCTCGAGTAAAATAGATACATTAGTATTGTGCATCAAATTATCCTTGAATCAAAAATTATCCTAGACATTCCTAACTGTAGTGGATATCTGACTGGACCATTAATGAGGTACTTCATTGGATTATCAATTCGATCCAATTAATGGTTGAGTATTAGCCATAAAAATTTTTAAAGATCTTTTTTCACCAACTTCTCACTCTACTCTTTAAGTCCTCTAACTTGATGTGAGCAGGATTTATTATCTTTTTATAATTTAATCTTCTTATTTTTTTTTTTATAAAAATATTTACATATACAGTCAGTGCAATATCCTAACCCCTTAAGCTTTCTAATTGACTCTTATAGTGAGCTTTAGGCCAATGACTCCCAAATCAGTTGGCTTTAGGGCATTCGGTGTAAAACACCCCTCAGATTTACTAACTCGAGTCAAAAAGGCTACGAGTTAAAAATTGACTATACAAGAGGTTTCTTCACATTCTCATCTTTTGATGAGAACAACAATGCTTACTTAGGCGAAGGGGTCCGGTTACTTGATGAGAAATACTAAAATTTTTTTTTTATTTTATTTTTTTAATAATAAAAAAAAATTGCATACCTCGACCTTTCCACCCATACTCCCATAAAGTAGATTTTTTATTGAGATGGTGGGAAGGGGGTTCTAGAATCACTCTAAAATTTAGTTTGGTCTAAATTCTCTCATTAATTAAGCATCCTTAATAATTTTTTTCTCAATATCTCTAAAATTATCTAGATCATTAATCACTCATTGATTAGAGTGCCTAGTTAACTTCAAATCGAGATAAAATTTAGATACACAAAACTAATTATTTTTTATCATACTCGAGGACTTAATTAAATTAGTTATTCTCTCCCCCAATTTAATTTTTATTATCTCCAATGGAAGAAGAGAATCATAATAAAGCTAAAATAGAATGTAACAAGAAAAGACACCACCTGAGTTTGATGTGTGTAATCTTGATTGAGAGGTCCTTCATTGCTGGGCATGGTGTGTTCTTAACTCTATTGATCATGGTGCTCCCCCCAACTTGGCTAATTATCTTTCTCAAAAATTCTTACAAAATAAAAAAAAATTAGATAACTAAAAAATAAAATATTGGGTTACCTCCCAACAAGCGTTAAGTTTAAGGTCTTCAGTCAGACTAAGCCAAAATTCAATTATAGACTGGATCCTGCAATTCGATTGAGTCAACTTGCTCGCCATCTCTAATTTCATCCACATAATATTTCAATCGTTGGTCATTTACTTTGAAGATGTTTTCCTATTTAGGATCTTTGATTTCAATTGCTCCATGAGGGAATACCTGAGTTACGATATATGGTCTATCTCAATATGAACGAAGTTATTCAGGGAATAGTCGTAACCTCGAATTATAAAGTCAAACTTTTTGATTAGGTTCGAACATTTTTTATGAAATATATTTATCATGATAAGCCTTAGTTCGAGCCTTATAAATTTATGAACTCTCGTATGCTTCATTGCATAGCTCTTCTAATTCATTCAATTGTAGTCTCCTATTACTACTCATATTTTTTATGTCAAAATTGAATTGCTTTATAGCCCAAAATGCACGATGTTTTAGCTTTACCGGTAGATGGCAGGCTTTTTCAAAAATGAGTCGGTAAGGAGACATTCCTATCGGGATCCTGTATGCAGTACGGTAGGCCCATAATGCATCATCTAATCATCCAGACCAATCATTTCGATCAGTCCTAACCATCTTCTCAAGAATTCATTTGATCTCCCTATTGGAGACTTCCAATTGGCCACTAGTTTGAGGATGATATGGTGTGGCAACTTTGTGAGTGATTTCGTATTTCTTCATTAAACTTTCAAAGTGCCTATTTATGAAGTATACACCTCTATCACTAATAATGGCCCTTGGGCAACTGAATCGACTTAAGATGTTCTGTTGGATGAATTTGATTATCACCTTATGATCATTCATTCTGGTTGTCATAGCCTCAACCCATTTAGATACATAATCTACTGCAACCAAAATATATTCATATCCATAGGATGGAGGAAAGAAGCCCATAAAATTGATTTTCCAAACATCAAAAACTTTCACGACTAAAATAGGAGATAGGGGCATCATATTCTTTTTAGAAATATTCTCCATCTGTTGACAGTGCAAGCACTCAAGGCAAAATTTATTTGTATCCTTAAACAATATCGATCAGTAAAACTCACTTTGTAATACTTTTGCAGCTATTCTCTTTCCACTAAAATATCCCTCGCATGCATGAGAGTGACAAAAGGTAAGTATACCTTGATACTCACTCTCAGGAATACAGCATCGAAGCACTTGGTCAGAGCAATGTTTGAACAATTCAGATTTCTCCCAATAATAATGTTTGACCTGTGAGAAGAATTGATCCTTCTCTTGTTTTGTCCAATGGAGAGAAACTTGTCCTGTTACCAAATAGTTAACGATGTGGGCAAACCACGGGATTTGGTCAGAGGTAGTTGCAAAAAATTGTTCATCAGAGAATTTTTTCTTAACTTCATCTGTACTCATCGTATAATCAACTAAAATTCTAAAAATATGATCAGCAACCATATTTTTGAAATCCTTCTTATCTCCAATTTCTAGATCAAATTCTTGAAGCAAAAGGATCCATCTGATCAATCATGGTTTAGTATCTTTCTTTGAGAGCAGATATTTCAGAGCTGCATGATTAGAATATACTAGAATCTTAGATCCTAACAGATATGAATAAAATTTATCAAGGATAAATACCACCACTAGTAGCTCTTTTTCTATCATGGTGTAGTTCAATTGGGCATCGGATAGAGTTTTACTAGCATAATAGATCACATATGGCTCCTTATTGATTCTTTGACCTAAGATGGCCCCTATTGCGAAATCGAAAGCGTCACACATGATTTTAAATGGAAAGAATCAATCAGGAGTTTATTATGGGTCATGTTGTCAGGGTTGCTCGTAATATATGGAAGGCTTGTAGACATTCTTCATTAAAGATAAATGGCATATCTTTGGCTAGTAGATTGTACAAGGGTCTCGATATTTTGCTAAAATCTTTAATGAAGCATCTGTAAAATCAAACATGACCTAGGAAAGATCATATTTGTCGAATCAAAGTGGGGGATGGTAGTTTTGAAATGACCTCAATTTTAGCTTTGTCTACCTCAATCTTCCTTTCAAAAATAATATGTCCCAATATGATTCCTTTCCAAACCATAAAATCGCTCTTTTTCCAACTTAAAACCAGATTTATTTTCATGCAGCACTTAAGGACTTTAGAGAGGTTATGAAAATAATTCTCAAAGGTAGTTCCAAATACAGAGAAATCATCCATAAAAATTTTGAGATATTTATCCACCATATTTGAAAAAATGATCAAAATATATCATTAAAATATAGCGGGTGCATTGCAGAGCCCGAACGGCATACGTCAAAAAGTGAAAGTGCCATAAGGCAAGTGAAGGTGGTTTTCTCTTGGTCATCCGAAAATACAGGTATTTGATTGTACCCTGAATAACCATCTAGAAAATAAAAAAAAATATTGACCTACTAGCCGTTCTAGGATTTGATCGACGAAGGATAATAGAAAATGATCCTTCCTAATAACAGCATTTAGTTTTCTATAGTCAATGCATACTCGCCAGCTAGATGATGTGCGAGTGGGGAACAATTCACCTTCTTCATTCTCTACCACAGTAATACCTGATTTCTTAGGTACTACTTGGGTAGGGCTAACCCATTTACTGTCGGATATGGGCTAGATGACTCCAGCATCTAACCATTTTATCATCTCTTTCTTCACTACTTTTCGCATGTTTGGGTTCAGTCTCCTCTGCATGTCTGATGGGGTTTGGCATCTACCTCACAATGAATGTGGTGCATACAGATGGAGGGGTCAATTCCTTTTAGATCGGCAATAGACCAGTCAATAGCCTCTTTGTTTTTCTTCAAAACATCAACCAACTGTGCTTCCTGATCCAGGGTCAAGTCTGATGCAATGATCACTGGGAGGGTGTGATTAGGTCCTAGGAATGCATATTTGAGTGTGGCTGGAAGAGGCTTTAATTCTAGCATAGGTGGTGATTCTAATGACAAAGCTGTGGGTATATTGGCTAATGCAGGCAATTGTTCGTACTTGATTATCTAAGAAGGAGTAGTTTCATCATTTGATGTATCAACTAGAATGTTTACTTCTTCGCTACCTCCCTTCATATCATAGTCATCCACTCTAAAGTACATCAAATGGGTGTCTCAAAAATCATGTGCAAAAATTATTGATGTTGCTTCCTCTATAATGTCTTCAAATGTATCTATCTCGAAGCAACTATCCGTTGATGGTTCCTGAGATGCACTGAACACATTCAGTCTCAGTTTCTTATTCCCAAATGATACGTTCACGACTCCTGTCCTACAATTGATGCACACATTTACCATAGCTAGGAAGGGTCTACCTAAGATAATGAAAATTTATCTTGGATTGCCACTCAGTCCTTGTCAAGGATTAAAAAATCAACTGATAAATAAAACTCATCTACCTTGATCAAAACATCCTTGATCATCCCACATGGTGTCTTAATTGATCTATCAGCTAACTGTAGAGTAACCGATGTGGGTTTCAGTTCTCTGAATCCAAAAAGTTCATATACCAAGCTAGGTAAAAGGTTCACATTGACCCCTAGGTCCAAGAGAGCTTGTTCGATGTGAAAGTCTCCTATAATACAATAAATGATACGGGTACTTGGATCTTTAAGCTTTAGAGGGATAGCGTGCTAGAAGACAGAGCTAGCTTCTTCGGTTAGACATACTTTCTTCAAAAGTTTTGATCGTGATTTAGTTTCTGGGTGTACAATTTCTTCAAAAATTTTGCATAAGCTGGGACCTATTTGATTGTGTCTAGAAGGAGGAGATTAATTTAGACTTGCTTAAATAATTTCAACATCTCATCAAGTCTTTCTTCCTTCTTATCCATAGGAGTAGGGGCTTTTAGGATACTCGAAAATAGAGTTTTAGGCAAGTAAGATGATTCTGATGCAGTTGGTCCATTCTCTACTTTTGTGTCCTCCTTACTCTTAGGTGATTCGGGCTTTGTCTGAGGTCTAGGGTTGGTCTTATTGATTTTACTCGTATGTTCAATGACCTTCCCACTTTTAAGAGTCATGATTAATTTGGCATGTTCAGAAAAGATGTCTGGAGTATTGGAGCTCCCAACCATGAATTGCCCTCTCGAATTGCTCTCAGGTTGGCTAGATAATTTTTCTTCTTCCCTCCTACTGAATGCTATTGCTAGTTGACCTATTTGGATCTCCAGCTTAGCAATGGATTGCATGTGGGAGTTCTGCATGTAGACTTCTAATTATTCTAGCACTTTTAAAATATTCTCTTCAAAAGCTGAATTGTGACCAGTGGTAGATGGTTGAGGAACATTTTGAAACTAATGGTATGGTCCATGCCTATATGTTGGGTCCTGATAGTTAGGTCTAGGTACAGCAGGGCCAACCACTGGCTGTGGTCTCCAGAAAAAATTTGGGTGATTTCTCCAGTCGGGGTTATACGTGTTTGAGTATGGATCATTTCCTGGTCTACGAGTTTGTTGGGTTTGAACTTACTGGACTTGCTTATGTACAAATTTAGAAAATTAAGATGCGGTTGGGCATTCACTAACAAAATGAGACGGACTTGCACACAATGCACAAACATCTTGGACTGAGTTAGATAGAATCGAAGAGTGTGTGGTATTCAGAAGATGGTCTAATTTTTGGGACAACTCATCTACCTTACTATGGATATCCAAAATATTTCCAATCTGATAGATTCCACCTCTTTTTGTTGAGACATGGGTTGTTCTCTAGAGGTGGCAGACATGTGATGCAGGGAGTTCTCACTAAGTATTTCAAAGAGCTGTCAAGCCTCATCCTCACTCTTTAGCATGAATGTCCCACCACACGATGCATCGATCATTTATCGGTATTTCTTCGATAGACCATCATAGAAACACTGAACAAGTTGCCATTTGGGGACAGTGTGGTGGGGATATTTATGAATAAGATCTCTTAACCTTTCCCATATCTCATGAAAAAGTTCACCATCCAATTGGAAAAAATTAGTGATAGCTTTTCTAATTTGATTTATTTTTTCAATTGAAAAGTATTTCTTGAGAAATTCTCTCTGAAGATAGTCCCAAGTTGAAATGATTATGGAATCTAGGGAGTTTAACCAATGCTTGACTTTATCCTTAAGTGAAAAAGGAAACAGTTTCAACCTGAGGGCATCATCGAAGAAGTTTTGGATTTTTACTGTAGAACATATCTCAAGAAATTCATCCAAGTGTTTATACGGATCCTCATTCGTTAGTCCATAGAATGATGGTAGCATTTGAATAATGCTAGACTTGATTTTATATTGTGCCGCTTTCACAGGAGGAGGCTGGATACATGGCGAGTAGATGTAAGATGAGGGAGTAAAATACTTCCTCAATTGTCATGGTGGGTCAGTCTATTGTTTTGGATCCATAGTTTTGATTTGGTTTATTCAAATCGTTCTTTCTAGCTCCAGGTCTAATGAGTGTAAATTAGGTTGTAATGATCGACGTCCTAGCATGCATCCAAAAGATCTCACCGAGTTTTAATTTTAATTTTTTTTTTAAAAAAGAGAAGAGAAGAAAAGGAGGGAAAAGAGTTCTAAAGAAAAGAACCTAAGGAGTTCTAATACTAAGAAGATAGAGAAGAATTAATTAGATTTGATATTTTTAGTTACCAATCAAGTGGTTCAATTAATCCTATCTATGGGTTATCCTAGATCTAGACAGCTCCTAACTGTCAAGATCACCTTCAAACACTTCAAATAGCAGACTAGTCGCTCAACTGGCTAGGTAAGTATAAGGTTAGTGGGGGTCTCCCTGTTACTTTTCTTAGACACCAACTGCATTGGCCAGATAAGTAAATGGAACCAATTAATAAACCACATTCCTTCGAGACGTAATTTTTGAACCACTTTTTTAGACACCAGTTAAACTAACTAAACTAAATCCGATCCAACTTTTAGGATTCTTTGTCTCACTGAGCTCGAAGATCCTTAGGGGTCAATATCTAATCAATTTTAAATTAGAGGTTTAGGTCAATGCAATTGCAAGATGGTGGTTTGTGTGCCAAAGAAGGGTGATGAAATCTTCACCTTATGTTGATTAGGATTTTGCCCTTAAGATTTTTTATGAAAATATGCAATGCAAAAAAAAATGTTCTAACATGTTCAGTAGCTTTTAAGATTTAATTGGTTTATTTATATTAGTCAAGTGTTATATGGTGTCGTTGTATTCTTTTTATATTATGTTATCTTTAAGTAAGAAGGAATAAAAGGTAAGTTTTAAATTAGATTAATGAGGTATGAAAAGATCTAGTAAACCTAATTAAATAAAAAATAAATAATGCTAAGATTAAAAGATAAGTAGGTAGTCTACAAATAAAGCAACAAATCAAAGCTATTTTTAGGATAATAAATTATTCTAACCTATAGAAAGTAGTAGATCACTAGGCTATAGAAAGTAGAAAATTTTTCTATGCATATAAACAAAGAAATCTAGATATAAAATACTAAATCTGTCATATACGAAAAATAATATGAGACAGAAATTTTTTAAAAAGAATAAATAGAAGATAATTAAGTAATTAAAATAAATTAACCAACAATAAAAAGCAAACTACTAATCAACAAAGTAAAGTATGGAAAGCAAGAGTATAAGAGAAGAAAATAATCAACTAAAAATATAAAGCAATAAAGCATATAAGGTAGTCAAGCAATCTAAAGTAAGAATTAAAAATCTAGAAAGCAGTAAAATATTTTTTTTATTATTTTATAATTTTTTTTTTGATTTTTTTTCAAAACAATCGCATCAAGATCCCTGACAATGGTGCCAAAATTTGATGCATGTCGTAGCACACCAAAATTAACCCTACTCACTACTATATAGATAGGATGAGTCGGGATCATATCCATAGAGATCTTAGTTGATTGTTTCGAAAATATAAAAGAAAAAAATAATAAATTATAAGAAACTAAGAAAGAAGTATAAAAATTATAATAAAATTATTTTTTATTAATCAAATAAAGAAGTGTACATAAAGAAAAGAAATAAAATTATGATACAAGACAACTAAAACAAGTTGATCTTCTTGCTGCATCCAATGGTGGATATGTCTCCTTGAATCCTTCACCTTCCTTCGTGCAGATAGCTGTAGGATGGCTGGATGGCTTGGTTTAGGAACTTCAAGGAAGAAAGATTGATATAAGTGGGTATGTAGAAGAGAAAGGATAGTGACACTAGGATTAGGATCTCTCCAAGATTTTATAGGATGTGAAAAAGAGATCTGTGGAGGAATATGATGTTGTGCTAGGGTTAGTACCTCCCCTAAACTTATGGAGAAGAAGAAGAGGGAGAGAGAAAGAAAGAAGCTTGAAGAGAACTTAGGGTTGGCTTGATTGAAGAAGATGGAGGCCTTGAGGTTCTATTTATAGAGTGGGGAGGCTAGAATTTCATGAAAAGAGATGTGGGAGCGTGAATAAGGACCCTTGGATCTTCATATTGATTCTCCTCCGTTGATCTTTAAGTCGTGTTCACACTGGAATAGGAGCTGATTGCTTGGTTCACTCAAGTCTGATTCAATTTGAGTCTAATTTGAGTCATATGAATCCAAACTCTCAATTACCTATAAAATAGACTAGAGAGCATTAAATTTTAATAAAATAACATCAATTATTATAATATTTAATATCTCTAGTGATTTAAATTAAGTATTCATCAATTGATATCTGATCACTTCTTTCAGATAGATGAGTCTTAAAGCTACGGTGTGGAGATATTGAAGCAAAAATATAGATGCTTGTTAAGAACAAAGATACTGAGCATGACCATTATCGAATAGTCACAAGAATATTTGCCTTCTTGTCAGTAATATGTTCATAGCTACAGTTATGTGTTTAGTTCTCTGACTTGAGGTACATCGGCCATTCACCTTGAGGGTGCTATAGTTTGACTACACCATAACTTGATCTCCTAGCCATACAGAGTCTTAAGGTGTATGTTGGCTGCAGTATGTTCATTAGAGAAATTAGATTACACCAAGATAAGATCTATCGACCTCGATAGAGAAGGAGTAGTCCTATAAAGATCATAAGATTGAGTCCATAAGCCCATGGCCATGGCACTGTGAAAGATAGAAAGATGTTTCTATTGGATTTCACATCAGACTCGAATCGAATGATTCTATTATATGACAGTGATAATGTTTGACAAGTTAACCTTGACCTCAATTCTATTGAGACTCACAATAGAAGAATCGGATCACACGATAACTGTATCTAGAAATTTATCTCTTCAATTCTGTTGGCTTGCCACTATATATTGCTAGATATCACTGATAGATTATGAAAGCTTACTAGGATCATGATGGATCGATAATTCTTGATAGACGTGAGTTAGAATTATTCTAACCTATTGAAAAAATTTTTAATGATACTATTATGGAGATCATGGTATATCTCACTGCCAGACAGAATTAAACCTTTGGGGTCACACAATAAGAGATTTAATCTTGGATTGATCCAATTGGGCTTGTGAAGTTACAATTGGATTAGAATTTGATGAAATCCTATTGGGTTTAGGTGCACCATGCTAGTACATGGTTAAATCCAAATTCTTCTTGAGACTTGATTTCTTATTAAATAAGATTTAAATCAAGTCAATAGCCTTCATCCTACCCTAATCTTCTTGGATTTATGGGGCACCATATTGGGCACCCAAGAGGATTGGATCCAACCTATTTGGAGGCATAAGCCTTAAGCCTTCTTCTTTTTCCCTTTTGACTTGGCACTGAACTTTTGGAAAGAAACTTATGGGGTGCACACCACATCTGGATAAGATCCAGAGAGGCACACATCCCCTTTTTTTCTGGTAGGTTCCATGGGCGCAAGCCATATGGAATGCATGTGGAGATTGAGAGAAGCACATGCCCCTCTATAAATTCAGCATGAGGAGGGAGGGTGGGCACACGCCCCCCTCTCTCTCTTGCATGGATGAGAACAAGACCTTTGGCACCCATTCTGGTTTCTTGTTTGGGAGATTGGATTCCATATGGGTTTGGTTTTCTTTGGAAGAAAATCAGCTTATAAGGCATTAATTTTTATATGACAAAACTTGTCGATAAACTCGATTGGATTTCAGTTTTGACTCTGATTTGAATTCGAAAAATGGGCTCTATTTAAGAGCCTTATTTTGGATTCATGAAGATGATTGAAAATCTGATTTTCTGGTTGCATCTTCCTGTTTCCACACCCCTTTCCTTCTCCCATCTCTCTTGCATGCCCTAAGGGTTGGGCATCCCCATCTCCACTAGCCTAAAGTAGTTAGGCAAATCCCCTTGTGCCAAGAAGAAAAAGTGTGAACTCAAGCATTAAGATCGTAAGGAAAAGGATCAAGCGTTGATCCAAGATCTAAAAGGGCTTAGTAGAAGAAAGATCCAAGGTTGATCTTGGTGGATACCTGTAAAGACCGGACACGTGCGTGGCTCCATAAGTGAACCTCCTACAGATCCACGATATACAGATTGCGGTGTTCATCTACCCGCTCAAGGTGATGAGATCACCCCTCTCTATTTTGCATGTTAATTTTTATTTTATATGCTGATATAAAATATGCTTAATAAATCTGATTTAGATCTATGCAAGGCGTGCCGAATGGATGAAAAAAATTTTAATTTTGCTGCATCTGATCTGAACCGATCTGGTGCACCAACCCGATCCTTCACTTTCTCCCTCTCTTGCATGCCCTAGGACATCATTGATCTTCAGGTTTCTTGGTTTGCTGATTAATCTCAGGTGTCCTTACACTATCCGATTTCTGTAACATGTTTCATATTATTTGAGAGTACCTGCTCAACCTTCCAACATTGATGTTGCAATAGATGCATATGGCGGCCAACCGATCTAAGGCATCTCTATCTTATGATATGGTTTTTATCCTTGTATTTAAAGAGTAGGGAGTGGATTTACGGAGAGATGCTTTGAAGACCCTGCTTCACACTGATATCTACAATGATTGATCCCTTCACAGCATGGGTCATTGAATGTGGAGGGGAGCTACAACCCAAGAGTAGAGGGATAGAGTCAGAGATGATGATAAGCCTAGTCTTTCAGAGCTTGCTATACTTATGCGATCCATTGAGATAGCTAGGGATATAGACATGGAGCTAAAGCAGCAACTGGGATCTTCTACTCACACACTTTATAGTAACACCATTAGACTAGACCCAGACTAATTGAGGATTGTGGTTGAGCAAGTGATTGCAAGACTTCTAACTATTAGAGTTTTTGGACAGGGGCAGAGTAGCCGTTCAACACCTTAGGCATACCCTATAGTAGCAGGAGTTGATGCACCCCCTACTAGTAGACTTAAGCTGCACATGTCTACATTGCATAGGATGATCACTAAGCTATGATATGAGATCTCTAATGTTCATCTCCGGATATCTCACTTGATGCAAAAAGTTGTAGACATTGAGATAGAGGTCAGAGCTATCTAACAGAGTCAGGAGCAAACCATACTAATTATTCCACCTATTCAAACTATACCTCCTACTTCTATTAGACACTCAACTTGGCATCATAGATCTAGGAGCCCTTCTATTAAGTTTGTAGATAGCCCTTCTGATTCCTCTTAGGAGCCACCCACTTCTTTAGCATGCTAGTATCTTTTCCCTATAGCTTTAGCTATCCCTAGCAATCCTATTTTATTATCTTGTATTGACCATAGATCTCTATATTATACTTCCATTTATCTTTTATAAATGAATGTTGGTTTTAGTGAAAATATGAACTTTTTATTAATGAATGAGCTTTTGATCATTGGATGTTGTGTTCTCATTTTGCTTTATTGATTTCTTATGCTTATGTTCTTCTTCATGCAGATTTTATCTTTTACTCTTTTTGATAATGACAAAATGGGAGAGAGATGTAAAGAAAAAGAAAAGAAAAAAGTAGCTCAAATTATAAGAAAAAGAGGGAGAAAAGATGGTAGAGAAAAAGAAAAGAGAAGAGTAGCTCAAATTACAAGAAAATAGAGGGTTAAACATTTTTAAATTTTTAAATCTTGAAACTGCATAACTACATAAATTATAAGATAAAAAGGGAGCAATGGATATCTCAAATTCTTCAATAAGAATGAAACTCTTTTTTGGATTCATTGCTAGTAAATTATTTTAAATGCATGTTCAAACTCTTTGTATCAAGCTTTAGTTTACTTTTATTGCTTGGTACTCAAAAGATTTTGTTATCATCAAAAAGGGGAAGTTTGTTGACCTAAGTATTGATTTTGATGATGCTAAAATACTTGAGCATAATTGGTATTAATGTAAGCTTGAGAGAATGGTTGCATAGTTTCTTATGATGCTCAGAGGTTGCATATAAAATCCAAAAGAATACCTCTCCAAAATATCTAAAGACAATGTTTCCCAAAGATTTTGATAAGTGATGGAAGACAAGAGTCAACCCTTAATTGTTAGGAGCCAACCCCTAAATATTCATAGGCCTAAACAAAAGACAGACATTTGTTTGAGAGGCTCAGGAGCCAACGCTGGATATCAAGAGAGTTGACTCCAGCACGCCTTAAGAAAACTGGTGTAGGGTTCTGGCCACACAGTAAAAAATAATTTTTAAAAAAATTAAAATAAGTAAATCAATAGCTTTATCAAATAAAACTATCGAGCCGAACCCAAAATCCTAGAATCACTTTGCCGATCACGATCAAAGCAAATTCAAGCATGCAAAGAGATAGAAAATTATACTTTAACCAATATGAAAAAGTGACACGTTGGTGTTCTCCACAAGATTCCAAGATAGAAGTTCTCCAACGATGATCCACATAAAAGTTGGCCAAAGTCCTTTCCAACCAGTGCGCTACCATAGCCTTGTCTTCTCAAGAATACTGTCGGCTTCAAACTTGCATCACGATCGCACCAAAGTCTAGTTGCTTTCAATCTCACCATTAGAATAATATCAAGAAGACACTCTTCAGATGTCATATAAAGTAGGACTTAATTTTTAGCTTCAACACATGAAAAAATCAAATCCTAGGGCACTCAAAAAATACTTGCTGAAAATCTTATCAACCTTATAGCAAATTTTGCCACTCAAAATTCTCTCTTTTTTTTCTTAAAATTTGTTTAGAATTTTTTCTATGTTTACCACTTTCCTCCTCTTAGTTTTAGCAAAAAATCACCACCATAAGCTATGTGGGGCATCCCCTATAAATAGGGGACCAGGGGATATCACATGGGATGAAGGGGCACCAACCTTTGGTGCTCCAACTTCCCACGTGCCAAATAAATTTATCGAGTATTTTTGGTGATCCAATTACTTGGAGTAGAAGGACACTTAGTCTTCTACATGTCATAAAAAATTTAATAAATTTTGATATCAAAACATAAGATTTCTGATCAGGAATTTAAGATAACACGTAGAAAATTAAGAGTCCTCATTAAGAATGACTCTTTCTTTCACACGCCTAAAATAAAGGGGGCGGCATTTATTTTTGCTGTGGGTTCTTATAGGTGCAAAAGACTCCTTCTCCACTTAAAACTCTTTCAAGTTGGATAAGAATCCAATCCAAATTAACCCAATCCCATTAGGTCAAAGCCAACTGGTCTAGATTAGCTCAAACAATTTGATCTAAATCAATTTGGGAACTGGGGTTAATACAATATGCTAGCATATCAAATTAATCCATAAAATTTATATTAAACTCTAATTAGATCAGATCAAGACTAAATTCTAAAATGTATGATCCATTAGGTTCCAAATCTAGCCGGTAATGGATCCAGACTTTCGATGTAACCCTTATCTAATGAGATTAGATCACTCGAAGAGTCCCAATCAACTTGGACTCTTCCAAATTGACTCCAAAATTAAACTCTTTTAATTTTGATGAATCCACAAGTCTAGATTGATGTCTAATAATATGTCATGACTACCTGAAAGATTTAAAATTTTGATAAAAAATTATCAAAATATCCTTCAGTGGTAAATTCCTGTGTAATTCAATTCTTCAGTCAAACAACATCTCAGATGAGCTGTGGGCATGAAAATATGTCAAACTCAATCACTTATCTTTATGTATCTCGATTTGAAGATGATGATTCAGTTGATGATACATTGGAAACTCTTTTCTAATTATCATCCTGCTTTGGTCAAAGACTTCCAGAATCATTATCCTATGAGGTCATATAGGATGTTCGCTCCCCTTATTAGGAGTGACTAATCTCTTATTGATCACTCACAATCTCTATACACACTTCACCATATTCAGAACACTCCACATAAGGATCAAAGAACCAAGCTAGGTAGTGAACCGAAATATAGATCCATATACACAAGATACCATGATGACCTCAGGTCTAAGGATCACTTACACAACTTCCACTAGAAAATCATCAGTTGACATGTAAATAAGACTCTATCTGATATTCTCTTGTAGATCAATTCAGTAAACTCATTTTCTAATGAGCATCCATATCCTTTATTAGTGTCACCACACAAGTGGTTGTGAGATCAACCACCCTCATTTTTTAGCATACATAGAACATGCCAGTCTTACCAGTATCATTAATCTCTGACTCAATATACCAATGACTAGAAATATTTTAAGTTAGAGCTATCAAGGATTTAGATCTCACTAGCATGATCTCATCACAGTCTTAAAATCATTGTCCGAACCTTTGAGGTTCATTATAATCTTAAGAACAATAAGATGTAGCACATAATGAATCAAAAATATCTATTTTATTAACATAAATATCAATTATATGAGTTTGAAAGATAAATTATAAAATACATCCTATCGCATCCCATATGTGATTGACTTGTAGGGTATAATTCTTTCAATCTTTCACTTGCACTAAAGCCGATCGGTCCTATACTTGATGCCCATACTATCAAGATAGCGGTCAAACTGCTGCATTGACAAAGCCTTAGTGAATGGGTCCATTATATTATTCTTGGTGTCAACTCACTCCACGATCACATCGCATCTTTCGATAATTTTTTAAATGAGGGGGAACTGTCTTAGGATGTGCTTTGATTTATGATGAGACTTTGATTCTTTGGCTTGAGCAACTGACCCAATATTATCACAATAAAGGGGCACTAGTTGTTCAATCTTCAAAACCACACCCAACTCTGTGATGAATTTTTTCTTCCAGACAGTCTCCTTAGCAGCCTCACTTGCAACAATATACTCAGCCTCAATGATCAAGTTAGCAACAATTTACTTTTTGAAACTTTTTCAATTTACTGCACCACCATACAGAGTGAACACATACCCAAATATCGATTTGCTATCATCTGAATCAGATTGAAAACTAGAATCGGTATAACCTTCTAGTTTTAAATCAAATCCACCATATATCAGAAAAATATTTTTAATCTTTTTCAAGTACTTGAGCAAGTTTTTCAAAGCTTTCCAATGATCCTCTTCGAGATCAGCCTGAAATCTACTTACAATGCCCAAGACATAAGTAACATCAAGTCTGGTACATAACATAGCATACACTATTAATCCTACAACCGAAGCATAAGGAATAGAACTCATTCTATTTCTCTCTTTAGGTGTCTTAGGAGACATCTTCTTAGAGAGTTGTATGCCATGACCTATGGGCAAGTAACCTCTTTTACTTTCCTCCATGTTGAACCTCTTCAATACAAGGTCAATGTACCTAAACTGGGACAAACCTAGCATCCTATTCGATCTATCCCTATAGATCTTAATACCAAGTATATAGGATGCCTCACGCAAGTCTTTCATGAAAAATTTTTATGATAGCCAAGTCTTGACCGATTGCAACATCGAGATATCATTTTCAATGAGCAGTATGTCATCCACATGCAAGATCAAGAAGACAGTAGCACTCTCACTATTCTTCTTGTACACACAAGGTTCATCTATATTTTTGATGAAGCCAAATGATTTGACTATCTCATCAAAATGGATGTTCCAGCTCCTTGATGCTTGCTTCAATCCATATATGGATCTATTCAGCTTGCATACCTAATTTGCTCTCCCACTTGAGACAAATCTTTCTGGCTGAGTCATATAGATTTTTTTCTCAAGATTTTCATTAAGGAAGGTAGTCTTGACATCCATCTGCAAGATCTCATAGTCATGGTATGCTGTAATAGCAAGCATTATCCGAATAGACTTGAGCATTGCTATCGACAAAAAAATTTCTTCATAATCAACATCTTATTTTTGTCTGAAATCTTTTACCACAAGCCTGACCTTATAGGTCTCTACCTGGTCATCTGCTCCAATCTTCTTTTTGAAGACCCATTTGCAGCCTTTTGGGGTCACACCCTCAGATGCATCAACCAAAGTCCATACTTGATTGGCATACATGGAGTCCATTTCAGATTTCATGATATTTAGCCACTTGTCAGAGTCACTACTCATGACAGCTTCTGAATAGGTCATAGGATCATCATTTTCAATGATGTGGGTTGTGTTGTCATTCTCAATGACAAACCCATACCTAAGTGATACACTACGCACTCTACTTGATCTTTGAAGAGGAGGTATGTGTAGTGGTTGTGTCTCAACAATGGACACATCTGGTTGAGAACTATTTGGTGAATCTTGTTTAGATTGTAGGTTTTGAACTTCTTCAAGCTCAATAGACCTCCCACTACCTCCTTCTTGGATAAACTCTTTCTCCAAAAAAATAGCATGCCTACCAACAAATACCTTTTGTTGAGTAGAGTTATAGAAGTAGTATTCTATACTCTCCTTGGGATAACCTGCAAATCTGTATTTTTCTAATCTAGCACCAGCTTATATCCATCAATATTTTTCACATAAATCGGACAATCTCAAATCTTAAGATGCTTAAGATTGGATCTTTTACCTTTTCATATTTCATATGGAGTGCTAGAAATAGATTTCGAAGATATTTTATTTAAAATATATACTGCAGCCTCGAGAGCATATCTCCAAAAGGATAACGGAAGATCCATAAAATACATCATGGACCGCACCATATCTAATAAGGTGCGGTTCCTCCTTTCTATAATTTCATTTAATTGTGGAGTATAAAGAGGTATCCATTGAGAGAGTATTCTATTTTATTTTAAATAATCGAGAAACCCACTGGGTAAGTATTCTCCTCTTCAATCCAATCGAAGAGTTTTAATACTTTTATCAGTTTATTTGTCGATCATTCTTTGATACTCTTTAAATTTATCAAAGACTTTGAATTTATATTTTATTAAATACACATATCCAAATCTTGACCTATCATCAATAAATGTGATGAAGTAAGAGTATCTATCTCTGACTTGAGTCAACATTGGATCACATACATCAGTATGTACAAGGTCCAAAATGTGACTCGCCCTATCTTCATGTCCAGTAAATTGAGTCTTGATCATTTTTTTCATGAGGTAAAATTCAAAAATTTTATATGATTCATATCATAAGGATCAAAAAAGTTATCTTTGTATAACTTGTTAATTCTTGACTCTTTATATGACCAAGTCCGCAATGCCAGAGGTATGTGACATTCAATTTTCTCTCTTTTTTTTTTCATATTATCAACACGAAGCACATTATCATTAAGTAAAAGAAATATAAGACCATTATCAATAAAAGTACTTCCATAATATTCATTAGAAAAATATATAGAACAACTATTATTCTTTGCAATTATTTCAAAACTTTGTTTCAATAACAACGGTACAGAAATAATATTTCTAACAATATTTAGAATAGAATAATAGGTCTTCAATTCTAAAATTCTGTCCGAACGTAATTTCAAAATTCTGGTTCCTACAGCTTCGATCTGAATGGACTCTCTACTAGCACTGAACAGTTTGAAGTCACCTTTATTCAGATTCCTTATTTTCTGTAGATCCTGCAACGATTTGCAAAGGTGTAAGCCACAGGCGGTATCCAATATCCAAAAATCTAAAAATAAAATATTTAATGATAAATTAGTTTGTATCATATACAAACCTTTAGCAACACTTGTTGATTTCACAGTTGCAAGGTACTCCTTGCAATTTCTCTTCCAGTGGCCCTCCTTGCCACAGTGATAACAAGTACCTTTGGCAGAGACCTTCTTCGCCTTCTTCTTGGAGATACTAACTTTAGGGTTCATCTTTTTCTTAAAATCCTTCTTTGCCTTTTTCTTGCTGATCTTATCAACATGAAGGACCTGAGCCTTTTTACCTTTGAAATAGCTCTCTATTATTTTCAATATGTTCAGCAGTTCTGACAAACTAATGTTCAGTTTGTTCATATGATAATTAATGACAAACTGAGAAAAAGAGTTAGGGAGAGACTGCAGGATCAAATCCTAGCTTAGTTCACCATCTATGGCAAAATCCAGTTATCCCAGATGAGTGATCAAATTAATCATCTTTAGAATATGCATTTGCATGGAAGAATCTTCAGTCGTACGGATACTGAACAACTGCTTCGATATCTCATATCGAGCAGTTCGACTTTATTCCCCATATAGGAGAATAGCGAAAACGTCCATATCCTCATGCTGCCTCTAGAGCTCATTGCTCATGGAGACAAGCATGATACATTTGACAGTCACACTGTCATCTTTTCACATCTTATATGCAGCTCTATCCTCCTCAGAAGCATCTTCCCCAAGAGAATCTAGAGCAGGTGTATCCAAAATGTAGAAAACTTTCTCCTAAATAAGAATAATTCTCAAGTTCTTTAACCAGTCGACATAGTTAGGTCCAGTCAACTAGTTTGCATCTAAGATACCTTTAAGTGAAAGTGAGGATGCCATGAATGAAGTTAATTTACAATAATAAGAACATAATATAAGCAGATAACTCATAATGATATGCATAACTAGACTAGGACTTTTATCTAATTGTGTCTTTCACTATTTTATCGAACTTCATAGCCCTCAAATATGAAAATTAAAAAATATTCTAATATTTTTTAATGGGGTTGAGATCTCTATTCCTCACAAACACCTTGTGGATAGCACAACAAGCATTCATGAGTTCAAGAGTAGGTAACTCTTTACTAATTGTTCCTTTACAATTCTCAACATCATTCACTCTGACCTCTAGATCATATATAGTCTTGTGGATAGCACAATAAACTATAGCGTTCTAGTTAAGTTGATCCTTCAATTCTATATGGTCATACTTAAACAATACTGCCCTTATGGATCGCACAACAAAGCAACACTATTCAAATATGCCATAAGCATCAATATATACTTGATCAACATCTTGTCAATTTTTATCGTAAGCTTTGTGGATAGCACAATAAGCTCACTAAGATCTTGACATACTCTATCGATCAAGTTTGAAGGAAGGCCCTTGTAATGTCTACATCACTAATTAATCTAAGTCCAAAAATCAATAAGACCAAATTGACTACATAAGTAGGTGGGAGGCTCTCCGTAGCTTTTCTAGACACCAACAGAGTTAGCCAGACCAATATACGGACCTAATTAGAAAACCACCTATCACACTTTTCTCAACACCAATTGATCTTAAGAATTCAATTTTTGATTAAAAAATGAATCCCGACATTACAACTTAATATAATTTGACGAGGGACTTTAAACTAATCTCAGCACATCCTAACTACAATCACATAAAATATACACTACAAATTATGCAACTTGACATGCTTCTACTATTCTAAATAGCACTCATATGACATGCTAAAATCATGTAAGGGTGCAATAGATATCAAAACATATATCAAGCATATCAAAGAAAAATAGCAAACTCTAATCACATTAGGCATACTTTACACCCTTAACAATGCATCAATTTGAGCATCATACAACCATGATAATATAAATTTTAATATTATCATAAATTAATAATTTAATAACTAAAATTAAATATCATGACATATATAAAATCAAAAATAATTTTTGAGTTGAAAGGATTGATGCTATAAATCAATGCAAAATTTTTTAGCAAGATATGAACAAGAATGATTCTATGCACAACTATTGCACTCGTTTGATTGAATCAGACAAAGATTGCTCTAATACCACTATAGGGTTCTGACCATGTAGCAAAAAATAATTTTTAAAAAATTTAAAACAATCAAATCAATAGCTTTATCAAATAAAACTATCAAGCCGAATCTAAAACCCTAGAATCACTTTGCCGATCACGATCAAAGTAAATTCAAGCATGCAAAGAGATAAAAAATTATACTTTAACCAATATAAAAAAGTGAAATATTAGTGTTCTCCACAAGACCTCAAGACAGAAGTCCTCCAATGGTGATCCACCTAAAAGTTGACCAAAGTTCTTCTCAACTGGTGCACTGTCGCAGCCTTATTTTCTCAAGAATACTGTCGGCTTCGAACTTGCGTTACGATCGCACCAAAGCCCAGTTGCTTTCGATCTCATCACCAAAATAACACTAAGAAGATATTCTTTAGATGTTAGACAACCTAAAATTTAATTTTTGGCTCCAACATATAAAAAAAATTAATCCTCAGGTACTCAAGCAACACTTGCTGAAAATCTAACCACCCTTGTAGCAACTTTTGCCACTCAAAATTCTCTCTTTTTTTATTCAATTTTTTTTCAAATTTTTTTTTATATTTACCATGTCTCTCCTCTTGGTTTTAGTAAAAAATCACCACCAGAAGCTATGTGGCGTGTCCCCTACGAATAGGAGACCGGAGGACATCACATGGGATGAAGGGGCACCAACCTTTGGCGCACTAACTTCCCATGCACCAAATAAATTTATCGAGTGAATTTTTGGTAACCCAGTTACTTAGAGTAGAAGGATACTTAGTCTTCTACATGTCATTAAAAATTGAATGAATTTTGATATCAAAACATAAGATTGCTGATCAGGAATTTAAGGTAACGCGTAGAAAATTAAGAGTCCTCATTAAGAAGGACTCTTCCTTTCACAGGCCTAAAATAATGGGGGTAGTATTTATTTTTATCATGGGTTCTTGTGGGCACAGAAGACTCCTTCTCCACTTGAAACTCTTTCAAGTTGGATAAGGATCCAATCCAAATTGACCCAATCCTATTAGGTCAAAGCCAACTGGTCTAGGTTAGCTCAAACACTTTGATCTAAACCAATTGAGAACTTGGGTTAACACAATATGTTAGTATATCAAATAAACCCATAGAATTTATATTAAACTCTAATTAGATCAGATCAAAACTAAATCCCAAAGTATGTGACCCATCAGATTTTAAATCTAGCCAGCAGTAAACCAAGACTTTTGACGTAACCCTAATCTGATGAGATTAGGTCACCCGAAGAGTCCCAATCAATTTGGACTCTTCCAAATTGACTCTAGAATTAAACTCTTTTAATTCTGATGAATTTATAAGTCAAGATTGATGTCTAGCAATGTGTCATGACTATTCGAAAGATTTAAAATTTTGATAAAAAATTATCAAAATATCCTTCAGTGATAAGTTCCTATATAATTCAATCCTTCAGTCAAACAACATTCTAGATGAACTGTGAGCATGAAAATATATCAAACCTAATCACTTATATTTATGTATCTCAATCTGAAAGTGATGATTCAATTGATGATATATTAGAAACTCTTTTCTAATTATCACCCTGCTTTGGCCAAAGACTTCCAGAATCATCGTCTTATAAGATCACATAGGATGTTCGCTCTCCTTATTAGGAATGACTGATCCCTTATTGATCACTCACAACCTCCATGCATACTTCACCATATCCAGAACACCCCACACAAGGATCAAAGAACTAAGTTAGGTAGTGAATCAAAATATGGATCTATGTACACAAAGTACCATGGTGACTTCAGGTCTAAGGATTACTTACATAATTTTCACTAGAGAATCATCAGTTGGCATATAAATAAAACTCTATCTGATATTCTCTCATAGATTAATTCAGTAAATTAATTCTCTAATGAGCACCCATATCCTTGTCTTAGTATCATCATATAAGTGGTTATGAGATCAACCACCCTCATTTTTTAGCATACATAAGATATGTCAGTCTTATCGGTATCATTAATCTCTGACTCAATGTACCAACGATTAAGAATATTTTAGATTAAGACTATCAAGAATTTAGGTCTCACTTACGTGATCTCATCACAGTCCTAAAATCATTGTCCGGACCTATAAGATTCATTATAATCTTAAGAATAACAAGATGCAGCATATAATAAATCAAAAAATATCTATTTTATTAAAATAAATATCAATTATATGAG
Organism: Elaeis guineensis; assembly: GCF_000442705.2. NCBI lineage: Eukaryota > Viridiplantae > Streptophyta > Magnoliopsida > Arecales > Arecaceae > Elaeis > Elaeis guineensis. Next base: position 43,194,112 of record NC_026007.2, on the reverse strand, counting down.
TTTGGAAGATAAATTATAAAATACACCCTATCGCATCCTATATGCGATTGACTTGTAGGGCATAATTTTTTCAACCGGTACATTCTATGAGTCGACCCCAACAGACCATAAGTCGATCCAGAACAATCTTAAGGTGCAGATAGAGAGATATGAAATTAGGATTTTTTATGAGCTAACCCTAGAACCGACTATAGCAGGACAAGAGTTGATCTCAGAATGGTCTCAGGATGAAGACAAAAAGCAATTAAAAATGGCTTGCTCCCAAGCTGACCTCAATCCTTCATGAGTTGACTCCAACTTGGGATGAGTAGATCCTAACTTCAACAAAGTCGATCCTTGACTAGCCACAATCAAAAGATAGAGAGATCCTAAGACATAGTACTTTATGAATTGATATTTGAAATTGTCAAGTCAACCCCTAGATGAGACGAGCTGATTCCTCTATGATTAACAGCCCAATGGTTAGTTTTCCAAAATATCTCCAGTAAGAAAAAAAGTTTCCAATAGCTAGTTTGAGCTCTCAAGTTATATTACCTTTTTCAATTATTTTTTGATATATTTAAGTAAAAAATTTAATTGGGGAACCAAAACAAGTGCATAGACAAGCCAAAAGAGAATGTGCAATTAGAAAAGCATTCAAATCCAACCATCTAGCATTCAATTCAATCAGAAGAGAGGAAAGCAAGCACTAAATAAGCTTGAGCTACCTAGCAAGAGATCAATAAGGTATCCCTTCAATTCTTCCTTAAACAATCAAGGAAGAAGTCAAAGCATTCAAGAAGCTACTTTAACAACTTCTACGAACTTTAAAGAGTTTTTATTTTGGAGCTTTAATTTGTTTATTCATTACATAAGTTACTTTGTAACAAGTTTCTTTGAAATAGAAACTTGAGGATTAAGACTGGTACAAGTTTGGAAGATTGTGAGTCTGAGTAAAATCAATTGAATTTTATTGTAAGTCCAAGAAATAATCGGATGGTAGTCTGTAGATGATAGTTAAAATTCTCAAATGGAATATCTTGAGGAGTGGACGTAAGCTGGCTTTAACATCCAATCATTATAAATTTATTATGTTTGTGATTATATGGTTATTTGTCTTGACTTTCCGATGTTGTATTTATTTTTCTCCTAACACATCATAAGCACACTTGTAATTAGTAATTAGGGCACATATGTGCTTTTAATTCTGATAGAACCTAATTCATCTTCCTCTCGGGTTGCTTTCTCTGGATAACATACCCACATGTCATTCCATGGTGGCTATACATAGTATCCATGTATAAACTCATGGCAGCTATCTATAATACTAATGTAGAAGCCTACAGTAACTATCCATAGTAACCATTTGCAATTATCTATAGCAGCCAAGTGGAAGCTCATGACAGCTATCCATATAACGAGATTAGTTTAAATACGTCTTTCTCAATTATCAAGTTTTTCAATCTTTATTCCTTCAAAATAAAATATAATTTAATACTTATATTCCTCATGAAATTTCATAGCGACCGGTATTATATTCTAAACAACCAAAATTTATTGATATCTAGTACATATTTATAAAAACAAACATATATATATATATATATATATATATATATATATATATATAAGCGAGCATGCAATGAATTAAAATCTATAGCCCATGCAAAATCAAAAATTGTCGACACATGGTACATAAATGAGTATACGTGCATACATACATACATATCTTATGTATGTGAACACACATACACATATATACATGTGATCATGTAACAGTATTCTTACCTCTACAAATTATTAGTCTATGTGCATACATCATATATATATATATATATATAAGCGAGCATGCAATGTATTAAAATCTATAGCCCATGCAAAATCAAAAATTGTCGACACATGGTACATAAATGAGTATACGTGCATACATACATACATAACTTATGTATGTGAACACACATACACATATATACATGTGATCATGTAACAGTATTCTTACCTCTACAAATTATTAGTCTATGTGCATACATCATATATATATATATATATATATATATATATATATATATATATATATATATATATATATATATATATATATATATATATATATATATATATATCCAATTAATTAACATTAGTACAAGATCAATTTGTTTCTGATTATATATATATATATATATATCCAATTAATTAACATTAGTACAATATCAATTTGTTTCTGATTAGCTACTATTGATATTGTTGGGTATAAAAATCCCTCAGCCGAAGTTCTTAACAGGATTGACCCTCCCGAGACTCCTCCGACTTTCGATCGCAGATGGTATCTCCCCGGACTTCTCCAACAGCCGGATTCTCGCAGTGCTGACCGAATTTCCCCGACGGACGAACTCCCACTACACCACCCGAGCTCATTCAACATGAGTTCCCCTAGCTATCTATTAAACCGCCCCGAGCGCTCACTAAGCTCCGCCGACAGCCGACTTTCTACGACTATCAGCTGCTCCCCGAATCCCTTCCAGATTTCTTCCAGCCAGGTTCAACTCCAACCCGAACTACTCCGGACTCCGCCGACGGCTGAACTTCTCCAACGGTAGATTCCTACAACTACCAGATCTCAGCCCGGACTCCTACGGGAGCCGGATCTCATCCCCAACCTCAACTGCTGGAAGGCTTCGCCCGGGCTCCGTCCTCGACCTCGACTGCGGGAAGACTTCGCCCAGACTCCTATGGGAGCCGAGCTCCGCCCACGACTTCACTTACAGGTAAACTCCGTCCGGACTCCTACGGGAGCCGGACTTCGTCCCTGACCTTGACTGCAGGTAGACTTCGACTGGACTCCTACGGGAGCCAGATCTCATCTCCGACTCCAGCTACAGGCAGACTTCGTCCGGACTCCTACGGGAGTCGGACTTCGTCCCCAACCTCAACTGCTGGAAGGCTTCGCCCGGACTCCCATGGGAGCCGGGCTCCGTCCTCGACCTCGACTGCGAGAAGGCTTCGTCCGGACTCCTACGGGAGCCGAGCTCCGCCCACGACTTCACTTACAGGTAAACTCCATCCGGACTCCTATGGGAGCCGGACTTCATCCCTGACCTTGATTGCAGGTAGACTTCGACTGGACTCCTACAGGAGCCAGATCTCATCTCCGACTCTAGCTACAGGCAGACTTCGTCTGGACTCCTATGGGAGCCGGACTTCGTCCCCAACCTCAACTGCTGGAAGGCTTCGCCCGGACTCCCATGGGAGCCAGGCTCCGTCCTCGACCTCGACTGCGGGAAGGCTTCGTCCGGACTCCTACGGGAGCCGAGCTCCACCCACGACTTCACTTACAGGTAAACTCCGTCCAGACTCCTACGGGAGCCGGACTTCGTCCCTGACCTTGACTGCAGGTAGACTTCGACTGGACTCCTACGGGAGCCAGATCTCATCTCCGACTCCAGCTACAGGCAGACTTCGTCCGGACTCCTACGGGAGCCGGACTTCATCCCCAACCTCAACTGCTGGAAGGCTTCGCCCGGACTCCTACGGGAGCCGAGCTCCGCCCACGACTTCACTTACAGGTAAACTCCGTCCGGACTCCTACGGGAGCCGGACTTCGTCCCTGACCTTGATTGCAGGTGGACTTCGACTGGACTCCTATGGGAGCCAGATCTCGTCTCCGACTCCAGCTACGGGCAGACTTAGTCCGGACTCCTACGGGAGCCGGACTTCGTCTCCAACCTCAACTGCTGGAAGGCTTCGCCCGGACTCCTACGGGAGCTGAGCTCCGCCCATGACTTCACTTACAGGTAAACTCCGTCCGGACTCCTACGGGAGCCGGACTTCGTCCCTGACCTTGATTGCAGGTGGACTTCGACCGGACTCCTACGGGAGCTAGATCTCGTCTCCGACTCCAGCTATAGGCAGACTTAGTCCGGATTCCTACGGGAGCCAGACTTCGTCCCCAACCTCAACTGCTGGAAGGCTTCGCCCAGACTCCCATGGGAGCCGGACTCTGTCCCCAGCTCCGGTTACGGGAAGATTCCGTCCAGACTCCTACGGGAGCCGGACTTCGTCCACGACCCCAATTGCAGGTAGACTCCGTCCGGACTCCTACGGGAGTCAGACTTCGCACCTGACTTTAATTGCAGGTAGACTCCACCCGGGCTCCTACGGGAGCCGGACCTCATCCCCGCAGCTTCAACTGCAGGCAGACTTCGTCCGGACTCCTACGGAAGACGGACTCCACCCACGATCCCAATTGCAGGTAAACTTCGTCCGGACTCCTACGGGAGCCGGACTTCACCCTCAACTGCAATTGCAGGTAGGCTCCGTCCGGACTCCTACCGGAGCCGGACTTCGCATCTGACTTAAATTACAGGAAGACTCTACCCGGACTCCTACGGGAATCGGGTCTCGTCCCCAACTCCGACTGCAAGAAGACTTCATTCGGACTCCTACGGGAGCCGGACTCCGAGCTCCTCTCAGACGGGTGGCTAGCCACCTCTCCCCGCCAGACACTCCAGCCGAACTTCGGCCGACAGGCCTAGGCCCACTGGTAGGCCGCAGCAACAGCCACGACCCTGCTCCACCTCCTGCAACAGATTCCGCGCGGCTCCATCACTCCCTGGCAGGCCGCAGTGACGGCCACGACACTGCTCCACCTCCTGCGACGGATTTCGTGTGGCTCCATCACTCCCTGGCAGATCACCATAATGACCACGATTCTTCTCCACTCCCTGCGACGGATACCGCGCGATTCCTTCCACCTCCTGGCAAGTCGCGACAACGGACGCCGTTCCACTACCCGCAACAGACTCCACGTGGCACGTCCCGACGGTGGCCACGATCCCACTCCACTACTCTTCGCAACAAACTCCGTCTGACTTTGGACAGCCCACTGCCAGACGGTTACGGATATCGCTATCAGTCCGCTGCCCCCTTTCGCCTATAAAAGGGGGCCCCAGATACGTTATTCTCTGAGCTCTCGTTTTTACCTAGAAACTCTGCTAAAATTTTCGTTCGAGCACTCCATTCTTGTTGAGGCAGAGAACTGACTTGAGCGTCGGAGGGTCTTGTCGGAGCAACCCCACCTCCGGTTTAGACTTCTTTTGTAGGTCCCGGCGGCGACCGCGACTCCAGCTTCTCCGGTGCTAGCGAATTTTTGCACCAATAGATATTAATTAATTAAGTATTTGCTAATTCCTATTTGTAGATTTCTAATATCCAAATTAGTCCCACACTGATTTTACTATCATACATTAAGGCTAAAAAAATTAGGTTTTGCATTATTTAAGGGATTAGAGTGTAATAATCCCCTGCTCAGTGTTTTCTGCCCAGATGACTGCTCATATAAAATGAAGGCTGAACATCCAAAGCAGACTTGCTCATGGGCCGATAGCCTATCTTTCCTACTCAAGTCCAATGACGAGTGTAAAACCCCCCACCAAACATCTACTGGTGAACAACGAGACGAATAAGACTTTGTCCGAAAAAGTAGAAGCCGGAGTTTACCCAGGCCTTAGTTTGCTCACCGATGGCTAAGCTCAGCCATGCATTTGCGGCACACTGAGAGGAGTAGCTAGAGGAGAATTTTGTTGACCAATTTTTCCAAAATAGGAGTGAACGGCCTAATAAAGGAATGCGATAGGATCCTTTACGGTACTCAAAAAGTACTGCAAGGAATCGTGCATAGTTGGGCATCATCCATCATAAGATAAAGGACTGTCTAAATGGTCCAAATACGTCTGGAGTTTATCAATTCCTTCTTTTTTAGTATTTTAATGCGCGTGCAGCCAATGGACGACATCCAATCATGTAAAGCATCCTGTAGTATTTTTTGAATATCACAAAAGATCCGCTCCCTAGGGTAACCCAATTTGGTCATAACTTTTCAACAAAAATCAAGCCAATGACACTATTTTCTCAGAGATGGAAGAGAAGCATATTGGCTAGATGGGAGAACTTTTACCTCGACTCCAACAAGGCTTTAGAAATATCCAGTGACAGCAGGGGTGACGGCACAAAGATGCAATTCAAAAGAAAGAGGAGGGTCAGGGGCTACTGGGCGTCAATTGGTGGTGGTGGCCTTACTTTGAAGTGAGAGAGTTTAATAAGGATCGAGACTAGAATTTCCTAGGCTTCGCTGGAGTCCGAGGAGTTGGAGTTGGTCTTCTCCTCCGACTCCATTTCCTTCCCATTGGAATGCGGCACTAGCTCAATAGGGCCTACGTATGTCCAGGGCCGCCCAACATTAGTCCAGGCCTCACACAGAGTCCCAACTTTTTAGATCCTCGTAGGTTGGATGCAAATTTCTCACCAACTGGCTCTGACCATAAGACTTCTCTATTTGTGTTCATTCTCGAAGTCTAAAGGTTGGTATAATCAGTAGTTTCTTTAAGCGGACAATAATAGAGCTAAATTAGTGGTTTGCTTGATTGGACAAGAGTAGTGCAGTGTTCAGCTACATATAGGGAAGTGCACAGATCAGGTGAACTTTGTGATCCCACCTGGGTCTCAACCCTATTAGACCTGATCCTATCTGTTATGGTAGGGTTGTGAATTGGTTTGGGTCACAAATTTGAAATGATATTGAAAGAGGTTCGGGTTTGGGTTTTATAATTTTCAACTCAAACCCATCTAACGGTACTATCTAATTTGGTTCAACAAAAAAAAAATGGCCGGCATGATTCGGATCTAATTAATATGGCTCAACTCGAAAGGCTGTACCATATATTACCTGCCTCTCCTTCTTCCTAAACGACTTTTTTCTTGGAATGAGAACCCTCACCTAAACTAGTACCTGTGTTCGTCCCTGCAACCCCATCTTCTCTCAGCTACTCTCAACGAATTGTATTCAAGCATTCATAATTTTTTTCAGTATATTCTTATTTACAATATACTCAAATATATTGATGTTTATTTTTTAAATTAAAGCTTGCAAGTTCGTAGCTTTCTAGACCAAATCAAAGATAATACAAACATAAAATTCATGTTTAAATTGATATTATTTTAATCATATTTAAAATTATTCATTTATTTCATATTTGACTATGAATTATTACTGTTGGTGCAAAAATCCGCTCGCACCGAAGAAGCTGGAGTCGAGGAAGTCGCGGTCGCCGCCGGGACCTGCAAAAGAAGTCTAAACCGGAGGTGGGGTTGCTCCGGCAAGACCCTCCGACGCTCAAGTCAGTTCTCTGCCTCAACAAGAATGGAGTGCTCGAACGGAGAATTTAGCAGAATTTTTAGATGAAAGATGAAAGCTTATAGAATAATGTATCTGGAGCCCCCTTTTATAGGCGGAGGGGGCAGTAACCTGACAGCGACATCTGTAACCGTCTGGCAGTGGGATGCCCAGGGTCAGACGGAGTTTGCTGTGAAGAGTAGTGGAGTGGACCCGTGGCTATCACCGGGGTGTGCCACGTGGAGTCAGTTACGGAGAGTGGAGCGGCGTTCGCTGTCGTGACTCGTCATGGAGTGGTGGGATCGCACAGGATCCGCCGCAGGGAGTGGAGCAGAATCGTGGCCGTTAATACGGCCTGTCAGGGAATAATGGAGCTGCGTAGGGTCCGCCGCAGGGAGTGGAGCAGTGTTGTCCGTTACTGTGGCCTGCCAGGGGGTCCAGACTTGTCGGTCGAAGTTCGGTTGGAGTCGGTAGCGAGGTCTTCCCGCAGTCAGAATAGAAGACGGAGTCTGGCTTCCGTAGGAGTCCGGGCGGAGTCTACTTGCAGTTGGGGTCGTGGACGGAGTCCGGCTCTCGTAGGAGTCCGGACGGAGTCTTCCTGCAATTAAAGTTAAAGGCGAAGTCCGGCTCCCATAGGAGTCCGGACAAGGCTTACCGGCAGCTAATGTTGAGGACGGAGCCCGACTCCCGTAGGAGTCCGGGCGGAGTCTACTTGCGGTTAAAGTTGTCGGCGGAGTCCGGCTCCCGTAGGAGTCTGGACGAAGTCTGTCTGCAGCCGTTGGAGTCGAGGGCGAAGCCCGGCTCCCGTAGGAGTCCGGGCGGAGTCTTCCTGCAATTAAAGTTAAAGGGAAGTCCGGCTCCCGTAGGAGTCCGGACAAGGCTTACCGGCAGCTAATGTTGAGGACGGAGCCCGGTTCCCGTAGGAGTCCGGGCGGAGTCTACTTGCGGTTGAAGTTGTTGGCGGAGTCCGGCTCCCGTAGGAGTCCGGACGGACCTTACCGGCAGTTGACGTTGGCGACGAAGCCCGGCTCCCGTAGGAGTCCGGGCGAAGTCCCTCTTGAGGTTGGAGCCATGGACAGAGCCCATCTCTCGTGGGAGTTCGGGCGGATCTTACCGGCAGTTGAAGTTGAGGACGGAGCCCGGCTCCCGTAGGAGTCCGGGCGGAGTCTACTTGCGGTTGAAGTTGTTGGCGGAGTCCGGCTCCCGTAGGAGTCCGGACGAAGTCTGTCTGCAGCCGTTGGAGTCGAGGATGAAGCCCGGCTCCCGTAGGAGTTCAGGCAGAGTCTTCCTGCAATTAAAGTCAAAGACGAAATCCGGCTCCCGTAGGAGTCCGGACAAGGCTTATTGGCAGCTAATGTTGAGGACGGAGCCCGGCTCCCGTAGGAGTCCGGGCGGAGTCTACTTGCGGTTGAAGTTGTTGGTGGAGTCCGGCTCCCGTAGGAGTCCGGACGGACCTTACCGGCGGTTGACGTTGGCGACGAAGCCCGGCTCCCGTAGGAGTCCGGGCGAAGTCCCTCTTGAGGTTGGAGCCATGGACAGAGCCCATCTCTCGTGGGAGTTCGGGCGGATCTTACCGGCAGTTGAAGTTGAGGATGGAGCCCGGCTCCCGTAGGAGTCCGGGCGGAGTCTACTTGCGGTTGAAGTTGTTGGCGGAGTCCGGCTCCCATAGGAGTCCGGACGGACCTTACCGACGGTTGATGTTGGCGACGAAGCCCGGCTCCCGTAGGAGTCCGGGCGAAGTCCCTCTTGAGGTTGGAGCCATAGACAGAGCCCATCTCTTGTGGGAGTTCGGGCGGATCTTACCGGCAGTTGAAGTTGAGGATGGAGCCCGGCTCCCGTAGGAGTTCGGGCGGAGTCTACTTGCGGTTGAAGTTGTTGGCGGAGTCTGGCTCCCGTAGGAGTCCGGACGAAGTCTGTCTGCAGCCGTTGGAGTCGAGAATGAAGCCCGACTCCCGTAGGAGTCTGGGTGGAGTCTTCCTGCAATTAAAGTCAAAGGCGAAATCCGGCTCCCGTAGGAGTCCGGACAAGGCTTACTGGCAGCTAATGTTGAGGACGGAGCCCGGCTCCCATAGGAGTCCGGGCGGAGTCTACTTGCGGTTGAAGTTGTTGGCAGAGTCCGGCTCCCGTAGGAGTCCGGACGGACCTTACCAGCGGTTGACGTTGGCGACGAAGCTCGGCTCCCGTAGGAGGCCGGGCGGGGCTCGCAAGGGCTAATCCTGCTGAGAACTTTGACCGTGGGTATTTTGTACCCAACACTAGTCCTCCTACTTCCGAGTTTGAAGTTCGAATGAAGGAAGTACAGAGAGATGGCCGAAGTTATCCCCTCAAATCCTGCGCATAACCGCCCTCGGATATGTTGGCATTTAATGTGCGCACGTCAGGGCCCTTTTTCCGGTTAAGGCGACCTGAAGAGTCTTTTCGGAACTCCCATCGAAACGTGATCCCAAGCGTCGCGTTACGGAAATTTACGAACAGTCAATCCTCGATAGCGGCGAGTGGGACACGCGGGACACGTGGCACGCACCAGTTGGCCTAAGGACGCCCGCCGCCATAACTGCACTGAGATCCATTGGCTATTTAAACCCCCTGCTCTTCCTTCGGGGCTTCATCCTGCCGAGAGGACGGCACCTTTCTTCCGCCTGAGAGCCTAGCTACTCAGCCACTTCCTCCGCATCGGTCCTTGCCATCTTCAGCTCCTCGATTCTTCTCTAAGGGGTTCCCACGTCATGTCCTCCACCCCGGAGGCCATCCTCGAAGGGATGTCTAGGGCTTGGAGGAAGGCGAGGAGGAGAACAGCGGCCGGTGAGTTCTCCGGTCATCAAGTGGCCGCTGAGGATCCCCGTCATCTCAAAGGAGGCTCAAGAAAGAATTCCTTCAACAACAGGGGTTTAATAACGGGGGCCGTCGGTAAAGGTATTCTGCCCGAGAATTTCGGAGTAGCAAGGAGGGGTGATACCGGTCAAGAGGGCAGAGCTGTCGTCACAAGCTGTGACGGGATCCTTGATGCCGTCAGGGCCGAGGGACCAGAAGCGATCGACGTCGACGGTGGGGCAGTAAAACTTGTTGCGGGGACGGTGGAAGTAGCGCATGCCGACCTTGCCGGAGCGTTCTGGACGGTGGTCACCACGGAGTATTCGGTGATGATGCATATTTCTGGCGCCACCGTTGCCCCCAAGGTGACTCCGGTTCTTCTTGAAACAGGTCTTCGTCGCCGCTACCGTTGCCCTTACCGCCCCCGGGAATCTATCCTATCCTTTTCCCCCTGAGGTTGGGACTTCGGAGGTCGGGCGAAGCAAGGCGGGATGAAAGCCGATAGGCCCGCCACACGCACTGGACACGAAGTGGGAAGAGAAGTTTGCAGCTTGAAGCGGCTTCCGGCGTATCCTTTCCAAACCGTGTTCTCGATGTCATCGATGATGTATTTATATATATATATATATTTTTTTTTTTTTTTTTTGGCCCACCTGGTCTTGTAACGTACACCTTGTTGGTTGAAAAATGAAAAGGAGATTTTGTTATCTCGTCTGCATCTTGCATCGAATAGTCATCCGTCGAACTTCTTTATTCTTCTTTCTTCTCTCTTCCTCCTTTTCTTATTTTCTTTTTCACATCATCCTAAGGTCATCGACGACCTCTTTTATTCATGTAGCATTGTTATTTGCCGAGCTCCTTTTCGACTTTTACGCCGTTCGAGGATACCCGATTATCATTTTTCCGTCAATGGCTGCAGGCTCGCTTGGGGCCATTCGGGCCTGGGGTCCCTCCCAAGGCTTGAATTCAGGGATCCGAGCTTCTGTCACCCTAAGTAAATTGACCTATTTTGTGTTGAAAACTTCCCCAAAAGCTAAGACTCTCGATGGGAGCCCCAGTCCTTGCGGTGACAGAGTTTTCTGTACCTCGACCGCTGTCTGTTTTCCAACCGTAGCTGTCCTGGTCCGTTGCCTTCCTTTTTCCTTTTCGCTCGGAATTTTTCTCCGCTGAAGTCAAGGCGAAGTTCGACTCCCGTGGGAGTCCGGACGGAACCCTCCTGTGATTGGGGTCGTGGGCGGAGCCCGGCTCCCGTAGGAGTCCGGGTGGCGTCTTTCTTGGCGTCGAGGACAGAGCCCGGCTCCCGTAAGAGTCCGGATGGAGTCTTCCTTGGTGTCGTGGACGAAGTCTGGCTCCCGTAGGAGTCTGGGTGGAGTCTTCCGCTTTGTCGTGGATGAAGTCCGGCTCCCGTAGGAGTCCGGACCTTCCACTTTGCTCGAACCAGGGCGAGGTTCTCTTTCCGTTCCCAGCCCGGCTGTGGGGGCACATTAGGGCGCTGTAAGGCCTTTCCCTCCATCCGGTCTAAAAGAACCGGGCCTTTGACTTTGCTCATGTCAGGACAAGGTTCTTCTTCTGTTCCTGACACGGCTGTGGGGGCACATTAGGGCACTGTAGGGCCTCTCCCCCCATCCGGTCTAAAAGAACCGGGCCTTTGACCTTGCTCATGTCAGGACGAGGTTCTCCTCCTGTTCCTGACATGGCTGTGGGGGCACATTAGGGCGCTGTAGGGCCTCTCCCCCCATCCGGTCTAAATGAAATCGGGCCTTCGACTTTGCTCATGTCAGGACGAGGTTCTCCTCCTGTTCCTGACATGGCTGTGGGGGCATATTAGGGCGCTGTAGGACCTCTCCCCCCATCCGGTCTAAACAGAACCGGGCCTTCGACCTTGCTCAAGTTAGGGCGAGGTTCTCCTCCTGTCCCTAACAGGGCTGTGGGGGCGCATATGGGCGTTGTAGGGCCTCTTCCCCCATCCGATCTAAATGGAACCGGGCCTTCGACTTTGCTCATGTCAGGACGAGGTTCTCCTCCTGTTCCTGACATGGCTGTGGGGGCACATTAGGGCGCTGTAGGGCCTCTCCCCCCATCCGATCTAAATGGAACCGGGCCTTCGACTTTGCTCATGTCAGGACGAGGTTCTCCTCCTGTTCCTGGCATGGCTGTGGGGGCACATTAGGGCACTGTAGGGCCTCTCCCCCGAGGGTAGCCTCTGAGTAGTTCGATACGCCCACAACACATGATAAAGTTCGTCCGCCCAAGTTCCCTTCGCTTTTTCGAGCCTTGTCTTAATCCCCTGCAAAAGGGTTCTGTTGGTCACCTCAGCTTCGTCGTTCGCCTGGGGATGGGCTACTGATGTGAAGTTGTGGGAGATGTTTAGATCTTCACAGAATTTGGCAAATTTTGCTCCCGCAAATTGTCGTCCATTATCAGTGATTAGGGTTCTAGGCAGACCGAACCTACACACGATCGATTTCTAGACGAAATCTTGAACTTTTGCTTCCGTGATTTTTGCTAGTGGTTCGGCTTCAACCCATTTGGTGAAGTAGTCGATCGCTACGAGGAGAAACTTCCTTTGCCCAGATGCCATGGGAAAAGGGCCAAGGATATCCATCCCCCATTGTGCAAAAGGCCATGGGGCACTCAAGGGTGTGAGTTCGGTGGTGGGCTGTCTCTGGATGTTGGCGTACCTCTGGCATCGATCACACTTTTTGACATATTCAATCAAATCACGATGCATCGTTGGCCAGTAATATCCCTGGCGGAGCAGCTTGTGGGATAAAGATCTAGCCCCCAAATGGTTTCCGCAAATCCCCTCGTGTACTTCCCACAAGGCGTAGTCAGCTTCCGAGGGCCGGAGACATTTCAAGAGGGGCAAGGAGTATGATCTTTTGTACAATTTGCCCTCATAAAGGATGTACCGGGAGGCTTGATTTCGGAGCTTTCGAGCCTCCTTCGCATCCTGGGGGAGAACTCCATCCTTAAGATAGGTTATCAGCGGGTCGACCCAGCTGGGCTCGTGGTCGATCTCCATTACGGGCCATGATTCTTCTGTACTCGGGTGTTTTAGAACTTCAAAGAGGATGCCTCTGGGCAATTCGGCCGGAGCCGATGTTGCCAGCTTGGAGAGAAGATCGGCCCTGGTATTCTCCAATCTGGGAATCTGTCTAATGTTGATGCTGCTGAAGGCGAGGGTGAGCTCCTTTACCTTCTCAAGGTATCTGACCATACTGTCCTCCCGCGCTTCATAACTCCCACTGACTTGCCCCACCACCAGTTGAGAGTCACTGTGCACCCGGAGCTGACTTATTCCCAGCTCTCTGGCGATCCTTAGTCCTGCGATCAGAGCTTCATATTCCGCTCCATTGTTTGTTGCGGGAAACTCGAAATGCAGAGCGTACTCCGCTATGACTCCCTCCGGACTGACCAAGATCAGGCCTGCACCTACGTCCGACATGTTGGAAGATCCGTCCACATAGAGGGTCCAAAAGCGATCGGAGGGATTGGCTTCTTCATTGGGGGAGTTTGGTTGAGACTTCAGGTCGTCAACTTTGCTTTGCTCAGGTTCGACCTCCTCTGGGATGGTGCACTCTACTATGAAATCTGTCAGTATTTGGGCCTTTACTGCTGGTCTAGGTCTGTAGTTGATGTCGAATTCTGTGAGCTCGATCGCTCATTTTGCCATTCTTCCGGAGGTGTCAGTCCGGTGTAAAACCGCCTTGATCGGTTGATCGGTGAGTAGCATCACGGTGTGCCCTTGAAAGTAGGGTCGGAGCCTCCGAGCAGCAACCAACAAGGCGTAGGTCAGTTTTTCTAATTTGGTGTACCTGGTCTCGGCGTCCCTCAGTGCGCGGCTAATGTAGTAGACTGGTCGCTGGACTTTCGCTTCTTCTTTGACAAGGACGGCCGTGAGGGCCATGGGAGAGACCACTAGGTATAAAAATAGTTCCTCCCCAGGTTCAGGCTTTGCCAACAGCGAGGGTGAGCTAAGGTAGCTTCTTAACTCCTCGAACGTCTGTTGGCACTCAGGGGTCCAACAGAAGCTCTTCGGCTGCTTGAGGGTTTGAAAGAAGGGCAAGCACCGTTCGGCCGACCTCGCGACGAAGCGATTAAGAGCCGCTATCCTCCCTGTGAGGCGCTGAACCTCTTTGATCGACTTGGGGGCGGTCATCTCTTGGATGGCACGAATTTTCTCTGAATTGGCCTCAATCCCGCGTCCTGATACCATGAAGCCCAGGAACTTTCTTGAGGTTACTCCGAAAGCGCATTTAGTTGGGTTCAGCTTCATTCTATACTTTCGGAGGGCGTCAAAGGTCTCCTCGAGGTCGGCGACATGATTCCTGGAAGACTTGCTTTTTACGAGCATATCGTCCATGTAGACCTCCATGTTTCGGCCGATCTGCTCTTTGAAGATTTTGTTCACCAACCATTGGTAGGTTGCGCCCGCATTCTTGAGGCCGAAAGGCATGACCCTGTAACAGTAAAGGCCGCGATTAGTGATGAAAGCTGTCTTTTCTTCATCTTCAGACGTCATTCTAATTTGATTATAGCCGGAGAACGCATCCATAAAGGTGAGGAGCTCATGGCCTGAGGTCGCATCCACCAGTTGGTCGATTCTGGAGAGGGGGTAGCTGTCCTTTGGACAAGCCTTATTCAGCTTTTTAAAGTCTATGCACATTCTCCACTTGCCGTTTGCTTTTTTGACCAGAACAACATTGGAAATTCAATCAGGATAATTGACTTCCTTAATGAATCCGGCCTTGAGAAGCTTATCCACTTCCTCGGCTATCGCCTTCTGCCTCTCCGGGGCATGACTCCAGATTTTTTCTTTTGTCGGTCGATGCTTCGGATCGACTGCCAGATGATGCTCCATGACTTCCGTGTCAATCCCCGGCATGTCTGCTGGAACCCAAGCGAAAACGTCTGCATTCCTTCGGAGGAAATCAATAAGACGCGTCCGCACCTCCTCCCCCAGGTTGGAGCCAATCAACGCCACATGCTCCGCGTTCCCATCATTCAAAGGGATTGGTACCAGATCTTCGATTGGGCCGCCCCTTTCTTCGGTGAGGTCATCACGAGCATCGAGTCCATCGACGGGACAGGGGTCAGCCTGATCGCTTCTTTGCAAGGCGATGTTGTAGCAATGTCTGGCCAGGGCCTGGTCTCCCCGGACCTCTCCGATCCCCTGGTTGGTGGAGAACTTCAACTTCAAATGGTAGGTCGAAACGACAGCTCGAAGGGAATTGAGGCCGGGTCGGCCAAGGATTGCATTGTAGGCGGATGGCGCCTTCACCACCAAGAAATTCACCAGAGCCCTGGATTGCTTTGGATATTGACCCGCGGCCACAGTCAAAGCTATCATTCCTTCCGTCGGAACGGCGTCACCGGTAAACCCTACCAGGGGGGAGCAAATCGGCCTCAGATGACCGTCAAGAGCGGACATTCTTGAAAAGGCATCGTAGAACAAGATGTCGGCCGAACTTCCGTTGTCGATAAGAATGCGATGGATGTTGTAATTTGCTATATTCAAGAAAACTACGACCGCGTCGTTATGAGGGAATTGGACTCCCTGGGTGTCTTCTTCGGTAAAGGTTATGGGTTCTTCAACTTTTTGCCGCTTGGGGGATACAACTGGTATGTTGGTTGCCTCCCGCTGGGATCCCCCCGAAATGGTGTTGACGGAATCCGATAGAGGCCGATCGTCCGGCCACTCCTTGTCGGCGACCATAGCCGGAGGTAGTTGTGCGAAGGCCTCGCGAGAAGGCATCAGATGAGGAAAGGAGGAGTGGGTGCCGGATAAGATGACCGGAGGTGGATCCGTTGAGCGCTCCTTTAAGAACAAGGGTACCGCGAAGACACAGCCCTTCCTCTAGTGCCAATCCTGTTGGTGCAAAAATTCGCTCGCACCGAAGAAGCTGGAGTCGAGGAAGTCGCGGTCGCCGTCGGGACCTGCAAAGGAAGTCTAAACCGGAGGTGGGGTTGCTCCGGCAAGACCCTCCGACGCTCAAGTCAGTTCTCTGCCTCAACAAGAATGGAGTGCTCGAACGGAGAATTTAGCAGAGTTTTTAGATGAAAGATGAAAGCTTATAGAATAACGTATCTGGAGCCTCCTTTTATAGGCAGAGGGGGCAGTAGCCTGACAGCGACATCTGTAACCGTCTGGCAGTGGGCTGCCCAGGGTCAGACGGAGTTTGCTGCGAAGAGTAGTGGAGTGGACCCGTGGCTATCACCGGGGTGTGCCACGTGGAGTCAGTTACGGGGAGTGGAGCGGCGTTCGCTGTCGTGACTCATCATGGAGTGGTAGGATCGCACAGGATCCATCGCAGGGAGTGGAGCAGAATCGTGGCCGTTAATATGGCCTGTCAGGGAGTAATGGAGCTGCGTAGGGTCCGTCGCAGGGAGTGGAGCAGTGTTGTCTGTTACTGTGGCCTGCCAGGGGGTCCAGACTTGTCGGTCGAAGTTCGGTTGGAGTCGGTAGCGAGGTCTTCCCGCAGTCGGAATAGAAGATGGAGTCTGGCTTCCATAGGAGTCCAGGCGGAGTCTACTTGCAGTTGGGGTCGTGGATGGAGTCTGGCTCTTGTAGGAGTCCGGGCGGAGTCTTCCTGCAATTAAAGTTAAAGGCGAAGTCCGGCTCCCGTAGGAGTCCGGACAGGGCTTACCGGCAGCTAATGTTGAGGACGGAGCCCGACTCCCGTAGGAGTCCGGGCGGAGTCTACTTGCTGTTGAAGTTGTCGGTGGAGTCTGGCTCCCGTAGGAGTCTGGACGAAGTCTGTCTGCAGCCGTTGGAGTCGAGGGCGAAGCCCGGCTCCCGTAGGAGTCCGGGCGGAGTCTTCCTGCAATTAAAGTTAAAGGCGAAGTCCGGCTCTCATAGGAGTCCGGACAAGGCTTACCGGCAGCTCATGTTGAGGACGGAGCCCGGCTCCCGTAGGAGTCCGGGCGGAGTCTACTTGTGGTTGAAGTTGTTGGCGGAGTCCGGCTCCCGTAGGAGTCCAGACGGACCTTACCGGCGGTTGACGTTGGCAACGAAGTCCGGCTCCCGTAGGAGTCCGGGCGAAGTCCCTCTTGAGGTTGGAGCCATGGACAGAGCCCATCTCTCGTGGGAGTTCGGGCGGATCTTACCGGCAGTTGAAGTTGAGGATGGAGCCTGGACTCCTACATCTTACCGGCAGTTGAAGTTGAGGACGGAGCCCGGCTCCCGTAGGAGTCCGGGCGGAGTCTACTTGCGGTTGAAGTTGTTGGCGGAGTCTGGCTCCCGTAGGAGTCCGGACGAAGTCTGTCTGCAGCCGTTGGAGTCGAGGATGAAGCCCGACTCCCGTAGGAGTCCGGGCGGAATCTTCCTGCAATTAAAGTCAAAGGCGAAATCCGGCTCCCGTAGGAGTCCGGACAAGGCTTACTGGCAGCTAATGTTGAGGACGGAGCCCGGCTCCCGTAGGAGTCCGGGCGGAGTCTACTTGCGGTTGAAGTTGTTGGCGGAGTCCGGCTCCCGTAGGAGTCCGGACGGACCTTACCGGCGGTTGACGTTGGCGACGAAGCCCGGCTCCCGTAGGAGGCCAGGCGGGGCTCGCAAGGGCTAATCCTGCTGAGAACTTCGGCCGTGGGTATTTTGTACCCAACAATTACAATTTCTCTTGAAGAAGGATTACTTCTGTCTATATATTTTGAATTTATCTTCCATCTGTAAAACTCATGATGCCCTCTATATTTATCGGTCCAAATTCAAATAGTTTTTTGCATCGGAGCCCATTTGGTTTAAATCATATCCTTACAATTCTCACTACCTAAGGGTGCGTTTGGTTAATTATTAAAAAAATATTTTTTTTATTTTTTAATTTTTAAAAAATAAAAATTAAAAAATAATATTTGATAATATTATGAAAAATAAAAATTAAAATAATTATTTTATATACAAAATAAAAAAATTTATTTTTTAAAATTTATTTTTTTATTTTTTTTGTTTCTGCGCATCTAAAACGCCAAATCAAAAAGTAAAGAATCCGAATCTTTTTTCTTCGTCGAACTCTTCATCTGTAAAAATTTAATTATATTTTTTATTAAAAATAATTAATATTAAAAAGAGTATCAATCACCTGTAAAAATTCTTATCCAATATCATGGATCGACACAATCTAAACTATTCTAATGCAAATAAAACTATCCTCATACTCAAGTTATGTTAAAGCTCTGACTTGTACCCCATCCTTTTAAATTCCAGAGTCAGAAATTTTGGCCCGAGGTTGACCTTAATTGAAAAGTCCCTCATGCAGATCCAACCCTACGTTAAAAAAACCTTCGACCCGGATCTTGTCCACACAAAGTTACCCCTTGTAGCATATGGGTGCTCTTTGGTTATAGGTGAAACAACAATGAGTTGAATTGTCATAGTTACGAGACCCACGAGGCATGTATTTGAAATTGAACTCGAGTTACCTCAACCCGAGTTGCTATCTCCAAATCCATGAACTCTATAACTTGCACGCATCATCGGTTATCAAAAAACAAATGGAACTTTGATGAGAAACAAAAACCTACGTTTATAGGAAAGAAATGAAAGCAACATCATCTTATCTTATGTGACAAGTGTTGGAGAGTGCTCCCTTCTCTTCCCAGACATGCGGCATATTGGGTATAAAATAACCCCAACCGAAGTTCGCAAAGGGCCGACCCTTTTAGGGCTTTTCCGGCTTTCGACCTTGTGTGGCGTCTTTCTGAACTCCCTCGACCGTCCGAGCTTTCATATTACCATCCGGACTTCTCTGATAATGAGCTCCTCCATTCATGTACCGAGCTGCTCCAAACGCTCTTTGGGCTTCAATATCAGTCGATTTTTTGTAGTGATCGACTATTATCCGAATCTTTTCCAGACTTCTTCCAACCACGCTCGACTCTACTCTGAACTTCCTCCGGACTTCGTCAATAGCCGAACTTCTCCAACAGCAGGACTTCTACAGTAACCAGACTCCATCCAAGTTTCTACGGTGGTCGACCGCCTTCTGGATTTCACCCGAGCTCCTGCGAGAGCCGGACCTCTACCTCGAATTTCTATTGCAGCTGGACTTCATCCGAACTCTTGTCAGGGTCGGGCTCCGTCCGAGCTTCTACGACAACCGACCTCCATCCAGGCTCCTATGGGAACCGGATTTCGGTCGAACTCCTACAGTGGATGAATCCCAGACGAATTTCGACAACGAATAGCCTCCACCAGCGGGATCTCTACTCCGAACCTCTTCCGGACTTCATTAAAGACCAAGCTTCTCCAGCGGTGGGACTTCTACTATGAGCAGTCTACTCCGAACTTCTATTACGAGTGGTCTACTCCGAACTTCTACTACGAGCGGTCTACTCCGAATCTCTACTGTAAGTGAATTCCTTCCGAACTTCTGTTACAGATGGATTTCAGCCGAGCTTCTTCAATAAGCGGTCCCCATTCAGACTTCTACAAGAACTAGACTCTGTCTGAACTTCTATAGCGAATGGATTTCGGACGAACTTCTACAACAGACGGGCTCCAATAGCTGGATTTCTACAACGGCCGACCGCCTCCAGTGTCTGTCGTACCTCCCTAGCCATCAACCTTCAATAGTGTCAATCGAACTTCAACAACGCCAACCGGATTTCCACAGGATCCCCAAACTCCTCCAGCAGATGAACATCCCCAACGCCATCCGAAGTCCACTGTCGATCGACCCTTTGCCGGATTTCTCATGAAACCGGACTTCCCCAATAGAAAATCTCCATCCGAGCTTCTACAGCAGATGGTTTCCGCCTGCAGCATCAGTGCTCTAGGCATCCGACGATAGTAGACCCGTCAGCAATCTCGAAAACATCCGAGCTTCTCCTGGATTGATGAGACAGCGAGCCATTCCGTTCCATCAGACATCCCAGTCGAGTTTCAGCCGATAGATCCGAACTCTCTGATAAGTCACGATAATGGCCACTAACCTACTCCATACTCTGTAACAGATTTCGCATGGCTCCACCACTCTCTGGCAAGTCGCGACAACGGACACCACTCCACTCTCTGTAACAAACTCCGTGTGGCCCTGAACGGCCCACTACCAGGCGGTTACAGACATCACTGTCAATCAGTTACGCTCTCCATCTATAAAAAAGGACCCCCAGATACGTTCTTCTCTAAGCTCTAAACTCTATCTCGAAACTCTGCTAAAATTTTCATTCGAGCACTCTATTTCTGTTGAGGCAGAGTACTGACTTGAGCGTCAGAGAATCTTGCCGGAGTACTCCCAACTCCGATTTAGACTTCTCTTGCAGGTCTCGGTGGCGAACATGATCCCTCGACTCCAGCTTCTTCGACGTCGGTGGAATTCTTCACCAACAGAATTGACGCTAGAGGAAGAGCTGTGTCTTCGCAGTACCCTTGTTCTTAAAAGAGTGCTCAGCGGGACCGTCTCCGGTCATCCTCTCCAACATCTTCCTCTCCTTCTCCTGTCAGATCTCCACCTGATGCCTCCCCAAAAGGCATCCACCAGGCGATCCACGACCTCTGCGGCCAGATCTCAACGAGCTCCACAAGCTCCGGCCTCGTCTCCAGTTTTCCAGGCTCCTCCTCCTCCGACAACGGCAGTCAGCGTGGAGCAGTTCGACTTACTGGTTCAACAGGTCAGGGGCCTCACCGAAATAGTGTAGGCCATGCAGCAGCAGCCACAGTAGCTGCAGGCATCAGTATGGCTGGAAAGAGCATCGCCGGAGTTTCAGAATCCGACGATCGGGTGGGCCACTTGGGCCAACCGCCCTGTCTTCCCTGGAAAGGGGAAGCAGAAGGTGGAGAGCCCTCCGTCCGATCATGATTCCACCCCCAGAGAGTCCCTACCTCCATTCCACCAAAAGACCCTCGAAACTCGCAGTCGAGAGGACCTCCTGGATCAAAGATTTCAGGAGATGAACTGACGGATCAAAGAGCTTCGCCGTGCTCCCACTGCTTACGGTGAGGACATCTGCACTGACTCTCCTTTCTCTCAAATGATCATGCAGGAACCAATCCCACCGAACTTCAAGCTCTCCCAATTTGAGAGCTACAACGGGACCTCAGATCTGGTTGGCCACCTGGAGGCCTTTCGGACCATGATGCTGCTCCATGGCGCACTGGACGCCATCCTGTGCCGAGCTTTTCCATCTACCTTGAAGGGAGTAGCAAGGAATTGGTACTCGACATTGAAGTCAGGTACTATCTTCTCTTTTGACCAGATGAGCCACCAGTTCGTTGCTTATTTCGTCAGCAGCCGGCATCCCCGGAGAGGTTCGGAGTCCCTCATCAACATCAAGCAAAAAGAGGGAGAATCCATCCGAACTTACGTCAACTGTTTTAACGCCGCCGCATTGGAGATCCGAAACTTGGACCAATCAGTTGTAATGACCGCCCTGAAGAGCGGTCTTCAAAAGAACGATCTTTTGTCCTCCCTGAAAAAAAAGTATCCCAGGGATTTCGCTGATCTGCTGGCTCGGGCTGAAGGATATGCCCGAGCAAAATAAGCCTTCAAGATGAAGGATGAGGAGACCGCGAAGGAGTGGCAGATGGGCGACTCCAGTAAGCTCGCAGTTGAAAAAGGATCGAGTGAAGCTCAGCCATGTTGTCGAACTCTCTCCGGACACAAGCGTGTCCAGACTCCTCCCCGGACGCGTAGGCAGAGAAGCCCAGACCGAGTTCTGCGGGGCTCTCCCCCAGAAAGATTTCGTAGTTATGCCCCTCTCAATGCATCGAAAATCCAAGTGCTGATGGAGGTCAGGGAGCAGCTATCGAGGCCGAAAAGGATGCACACACACCCCGAAAAGCGCAACCCTAACAAGTTTTGCCTCTACCATCATGACCACGGTCATGACACAGAGGAATACATTCAGCTTTGAGATGAGATCGAGGAGCTCATCAGACGAAGTCGGCTTGACAGATTCATTCGATACTGGCCTGAAGGTAGGGAAGATCGGCCAAGGGTCCTGCCGCAACCAAAGCCGCCAAGAAGGGAGGAGTAGCCTGAAGATCGACCTCCAATTGGGATTATCAACTCCATCTCTGGAGGACCCCGACGGGGAGTAGACCTTCCGCAGCTATGGGATTCAAAAAATCTACGAATGTATTACCAACAACTTTTTCCTAAATAAAAATTTCTTTCATATTTGCGTATCTTTTCTTTTGGCATGAGCTTGTAACAACAGGGAACAGCTCCTTCAGACAATCAAAACACGGCCATGTTAGGAACAAGAGGAGAACCTCGTCCTAACATGAGCAAGGTCGAAAGTCTGATTATTTTAAGACCGAATGGGGGGAGAGGCCCTTACAACGGCCCTTATGTGCCTCTACAGTCATGTTAGAAACAGGAGGAGAACCTCATCCTAACATGAGCAAGGTCGAAGGTCCGGTTATTTTAAGACCGGATGGGGGGAGAGGCTCTTACAACGGCCCTTATGTGCCCCCACAGCCATATTAAGAACAGGAGGAGAATCTCGTCCTAACATGAGCAAGGTCGAAGGCTCAGTTATTTTAAAATCGGATGAGGGGAGAGGCCCTTACAATGGCCCTTACGTGCCCCCACAGCCATGTTAGAAATAGGAGGAGAACCTCATCCTAACATGAGCAAGGTCAAAGGTTCGGTTATTTAGAGACCGGATGGGGAGAGAGGCCCTTGCAATGGTCCTTACGTGCCCCCACAGTCCTGTTAGGAACAGGAAGAGAACCTCATCCTAACATGAGCTGAAATCGACTGCGTCGGAAATAGGAGGAGAACCTCATCTTGACACAA
Source organism: Elaeis guineensis (assembly GCF_000442705.2). Lineage (NCBI taxonomy): Eukaryota > Viridiplantae > Streptophyta > Magnoliopsida > Arecales > Arecaceae > Elaeis > Elaeis guineensis. The sequence continues at coordinate 43,171,414 of NC_026007.2, read as the reverse complement.
ATGAAGACCCAGTCGATCAAGATCGGACGAGGAGGAAAACCTCTTCAACGGCTCCTCTACACTCCCACGACCCCGTTAAGAGCAGAGGGAAAACCCTCACTCAAACACAAAAAAAAAGGGAGGAGAAAGATGAAAAGGGAAAGTGATGAACTACACCAGTGATAAGTGAAAAACAAACTACATCAAAGACATAAGGGACCTCATCTCAATGAGGAAGGAGACTCTTATCAAAAACCCTCAGTCTCTAAGAGGGAACTCAACACAGGCCGAGGAAAAATTGATTTTCTCAAGGTAACGAGAAGTTCAGGCCCCCAAATTCGAGCACCGGGAGGAAGTGTCAAACTCAGATGGCCTCGAAAAAACCTACAATCATAATCAAAAAGGGCAAATCAACACGGCGACGACTAGGAACTTACAAACAATGCCGACGTCGAACAAGACGGAAGACAAAAGAAGTTCGATAAATGATAAATTAATACAAGAATGGACAAGGTAATGAAAAATTTCTTTTTCATTTCATTAGTGAAGTATACATTACAAAGTCTTGAAGGCCCAAAAAAAAAGAAAAATGATAAGAAAAGAAAAAGAATACATGGAAGGATAAAAGGTAAAAAGGAGCTTTAAGGAAGCCCGGCTTCTTCTGACTTCGAGCTCCCGGTTCCAGTCGTTGTTAGAGACTGCTTCAAGTTTTTGACTTCTTCTTCTAGTTTCATATTTCTTAGCAGCATCTCTCGGTACATCTGGTGGAACCGCCGGCTTTCGCCCTCCGACTCCTGAAGCCTCTTCCTTAGGATCTCGGACTCCACCTCGGCATCCTTGACCGCCTGCTGCTCGTGAGCCAGCTGAATCTTCAGTCGCTGCAGTTTGGCCTTCTCCTGTCCAAGGGCCACAAACAATTCTTCCATGGTCCCCCTCAAGGAGCGGAGCTCGTCGGAGCCTTGTGCAGAGGCAGGCTAGACTCTCTCAGACAACTGCCTCTGAAGGCGGGCAACTTCGTCGGTCGTCGTCTTGAGCTTCCTTCGGTAGTCCTCTACTTGCCCACACTAGCCGATCCGGTAGGTGTTGTAGTTCGCCTCAACATCCTACAGCTATTTTTGAAGATCGAAGAATTTTTTTGATCAGTCTCGATCACGTTCGGCCTGAATTGTGAGCCAAGATGAGCTCCCTTCCAACTGGCCGATCTTCTCCCGTGCAGCTGCCAGCTCAACTCCAAGAGAACTGATTTTGGAAGCCTGAGTCCAAGATCGGTCGCTGGCATATTTTCGAAGTTCCTCAAGCTCCGCCACGAAGTCGGCCTTCCTCCGGGTGTATTCCATGAAACCCTTTTTATGGAGGTCCCAAAAATGGATAGCCTCCACAGTGACTTCTGAATGGCTCATCCTCAGCCGGTGAAGCTCATCATCCAGCTTCTTAGATTTCTCCGTCAAGCAACGAACTTCCCTTCTGAGGTTCCGGATCATCGACTTCAGAGGAATCCCCTATGGTAGGGGAAGAGCTTCAGCAGGGCACTGTCGTTGGGAGACAAGAGCGCTGCAACTCAAATTAGTGCAAGAAAACAAAAGAGAAAAAAAAGAATGCAGAAGAAGAAAAAGAAGCTCTCTATAAAGAAGAATCTGATTTCATTGATTAAATAGTTTTTAAGTACAAGAGAACAAAGAAAAGTTGCCACAAAGAAAAAATATAAAATTAGAGGTTTCGGACCTCTGGGACAGAAGTGGAGGAGCTCGACGCCTCCGGAAGGTCGGTCACGACAGCCGCGGTAGTCGAGGAGGTCCCGACTGGAGGAGGATCGGCAGCGACTTCGAAAGATCCGGCTTCATCGTCGGATGCCTCATCCAAGAAGCCGAGGTCTAGTTCGAAAAACTTTTCGGCCACCTTCTCTTGGCAGAGCTCGAAGCCCTTGATGAAGGCATCCTGGCCGAACTGGACCTGCAGATCCTCCATCTCGGAGGAGGTCTTGAACTCCTCCATCGCTCGGGCCCCTGCCTCCGAGACTAGGGACGGGATTTGTGCCTTCAGCTTGGAAACCTGCGCCTTCAGTTCGGAGACCTCGGCCTCTGCCTTCTTTCTTTCCTCCTCCAAGACGGCCCTCAGATCGGACAAGGTTTGTCCCTCCTTCTGCAGTGCCTCCTGGAGACTTGTGACCTCGGTGATCTTCTCCTCGAGGCGGGTGGCCTCGGCCAGGCGGCCTTCTTCTGCCTGGGCTGCCTCCCTCTTGGCGATCTTCATCGTCTCGACGTTGGCGATGAGCTGGTGTCCAATCTGCAAGAGAGGCCGGGGAGTTAATATAAAGGCTAAGAAGTAAACCAAGTAAAGCAGCAAGAAGAAGGAAAAAGTGAATTGACCTACCTCGAAAAAAGATCCCAGAGAGTCCCAGACCCGTAGCTCAGGATCAGCAAGGACGATCCTGTGGACTACCTCGGACAGAATGCATCCTTCGACCAGCCTCTTTATTAAATCCCTATTGTTGAAGGGATTTTCCCCCAAATCTTCCTCAGAGCAGTCGGCCCCCTCGATGGCAGCCTTGCGGCTGTGGCTCTTACAGGCCAGGGTCTTCTTCCTCCTCCTTTCGACCCCCGGTGCCCCCTCAGGACAAGCCTCTGGAGCGGGAACCTCGATCGGGGGGCTTCGTGAAGAGGCTCGAGGGACTTCGGGCTCGATGTCAGAGGGGGCATCGACGGCAACGGCCACTTGAGCAGGTGCGGCCGAGCTCATCTCTTCTATCCTGGCTCTCTTCGCCGACCTCGAAGTCGCGGTGCCTTTTCTCTTGTGGGTTTTAAGACCCTGGGCCAACCTTCGAGCCACGCCTGTGTCCATGTCTGCAATAAAAGAAGATCGACACAGCTCAGAAATAGAATGAGAGAAAAGAGAAGCAAAAATAAAAAATTATATATATATAATAATGATAGTACCGGCAGGGTCAAGAGGGCTCAGGCCGACATTGAACAAGAGTTGTTCCTTCAGAAAGTCAGAAAGGAGGAGGGCTAGATAGGCCTCGAGCTTATTGGAGGCTTCGAGATCGTCCCTTTTCAGGCTAGAAGCCCGATGGACGGAATCTCTCAAAGAGCCCCAGGGGGGTAATCCCAGCTCCAAAGTTGGGCACCGAACGTAAAAGTACCTCTCCTTCCAGTTGTGGATAGAAGATGGGGCATCTTTCAACAACCCCTTTCTACCGAACTGGGGGGAGAAGTACCATCAATCCTTTGTTGAGGGGTGATGCTTGAAAGTATAGAAGTTCCTAAACAAGAAAAGAGTCGGCCGAACTTCAGCTAAGCTACAAAGAGAAAGAAATCCTATTAGAAACCTAAAGGAGTTCGGCACGATGGAAACTAAAGAAATGTTTAAGAAGCGGAAAAGAGCAATAACAAAAGGAAGAAGCGGAAGTCGAAGCTCAACGCGGAAAGCTTCTTGGTATAGACAAAAGCAGCCGGGAGGAGGAGCGCTAGTCCGGTCGGTCGGCCCGGGAAGCTCCAGCTCGTACTCCGGAGGAACCCCGTACTGAATCCTAATTAGTGAGAGTTCCTCCAAGATCAGAGAACTGGGGATAGTGTCTGGTACAAAGACCAGAAGAGGTTCTTCTACAGAGCTAAGGTTTTAGGGAGCTGGGATGGATGAACTCCTAGAACTGCTGGAGGAGGAAGTGCTAGAGGATATTTTGAATCGAACAAAAATCCTAAAAACCTTGAAAAAATTAGAAAAAATAAGAAACAGAAAGTTCATGAAAAACTGAACAGATGGAATGTGACAGAAGAAAAATGAAAGAGAACAGCGAGAGAAAAAACAAAGAGGGGAGTTCTGGAACTAACCTAGGCAGGTCCGAAGGATGCAGAGATGTAGAGATGGGGACGACTCGAAGAACACCTAAGGTCGAAAAGAACACTGAGGAAGGATGGAGCTCTCAGGAAGAAGAAGGGCACCAACAGGACTCTCAGGCAAAGTGAAATCCATGGAGGAGGGGAGCGGGTTTAAATAGGCAACAAGGCCCGACGCAGTAATGATCGCGGATCTCCTCTGGCCGACCTACACTCGCCGCGTGTCCCACTCACCATGGCAGACGGCTGAAAATGACTGATAGCTGATAAAATCATTATTATACCATACCTAAAATAGTGCTCCAGTAAAAATTTCAAAAAAATCTTTTCGGATCGCCTCGATTTGAAAAGGCTCTGACACCAGCGCACCAAACACCAAAATATCTGGAAACCACCAAGTGCGAAAATCAAGGGAGGCAACTTCGGTTGTGAAAATTTCTCTGTACTTCCTTCGTTCGGAACCCGAACTCGAAAGTAGAGAGACTGGTATTGGGTATAAAATACCCCCAGCCGAAGTTCGCAAAGGGCCGACCCTTCCAGGGCTTTTCCGGCTTCCGACCTTGTATGGCGTCTTTCTGAACTCCCTCGACCGTTCGAGCTTCCATATTACCATTCGGACTTCTCCGATAATGAGCTCCTCTATTCACGTACCGGGCTGCTCCAAATGCTCTTTGGGCTTCAATATCAACTGATTTTCTGCAGTGATCGACTATTCTTCAAATCTCTTCCAGACTTCTTCCAGCCACGCTCGACTCTACTCCGAACTTCCTTCGGACTTCATCAATAGCCGAACTTCTCCAACAGCAGGACTTCTACAGTAATCAGACTCCATCCAAGTTTCTACGACGGTCGATCGCCTTCTGAATTTCACCCGAGCTCCTGCGAGAGCCGGACCTCTATCTCGAATTTCTATTGCAGGTGGACTTCATCCGAACTCCTGCCAGGGTCGGGCTCCATCAGAACTTCTACGACAACTGGCCTCCATTCGGGCTCCTATGGGAACCGGATTTCGATCGAACTCCTACAGTGGATGGATCCCAGATGAATTTCGACAATGAACAGCCTCCACCAGCGGGATCTCTACTCCGAACCTCTTCCGGACTTCATTAAAGATCGAGCTTCTCCAGCGGCGGGACTTCTACTACGAGCGGTCTACTCTGAACTTCTACTACGAGCGGTCTACTCCGAACTTCTACTACGAGCGGTCTACTCCGGATCTCTACTGTAAGTGAATTCTTTCCAAACTTCTGTTACAGACGGACTTCAGTCGAGGTTCTTCAATAAGCGGTCCCCATTCGAACTTCTACAAGAACCGGACTCCGCCTGAACTTCCGTAGTGGATGGATTCCGGACGAACTTCTACAATAGACAGGCTCCAGCAGCTAGATTTCTACAACGGCCGACCGTCTCCGATGTCTGCCGTACCTCTCCAGCCATCAACCTTCAATAGTGTCAGCCGGACTTCAACAACGCCAACCGAATTTTCACGGGATCCTCCAGACTCCTCCAGCAGACGAACCTCCCCAACGCCATCCGAAGTCCACTGTCGATCGACCCTTTGCCAGATTCCTCATAAAACTGGACTTTTCCAATAGAAAGTCTCCATCCGAGCTTCTACAGTAGATGGTTTCCACCTACAGCATCAGCGCTCTAGGCATCCGACGATAATAGACCCGTCAGCAACCTCGAAAATATCTGAGCTTCTCCTGGATTGATGAGACAGAGAGCCATTCCACTGCATCAGACATCCCAGTCGAGCTTCAGCCGACAGATCCGAACTCTCTGACAAGTCACGATAATGGCCACTACCCTACTCCACACTCTATAACGGATTTCGCATGGCTCCACCACTCTCTGGCAAATCGCGACAACGGACACCACTCCACTCTCCGTAACAAACTCTGCGTGGCCCTGAACGGCCCACTACCAGGTAGTTACAGACGTCGCTGTCAATCAGTTACGCTCTCCATCTATAAAAAGGAACCCTAGATACGTTCTTCTCTAAGCTCTAAACTCTATCTCGAAACTCTGCTAAAATTTCTATTCGAGCACTCCATTTCTGTTGAGGCAGAGTACTGACTTGAGCGTCGAAGGATCTTGTCGGAGCACCCCCAACTCTGGTTTAGACTTTCCTTGCAGATCCCGACGGTGGATGCGACCCCTCGACTCCAGCTTCTCCGACGTCGGTGGAATTCTGCACCAACACGGCAGATGATAAGCCCAATCTACAATGGCAAGCAAAAGCTCAATAGAAATAGAAAAACCAAACAAATAAGAAAATAGAAATATTATATCTTTTTATGTAGAAAATCCTTCAAGGAAAGAAAAAATCATAAGATACTAAGTGGAAATCTACTAATTAATGATATGAAGAGTCGAGAAGTCCACAACAACAAGATAATATAGGAGCACAAAAAACCTCTATAAGAAAAATATTAACAAGGTTTCAACTTACAAAATCCATAGCACACCTTTCAAAAGAGAAATTATAACTTTTCAGAAGCATCAAATACTCTTATAAATAAGATGAGTGAAGAAAATCAAATCCTTATAACCTGCACTTTGATCCAAGAAGATTCTTATATGAGACATCCTTGTTGTGCATAGAAACTCAAAATCTTACCCCTTTTCTCTTCTGTTTTATTCTTCTTATGTTTTTTTCTTGTGTAGGCTATCACTTAAAAATATATCTCTTATTAGCAAGGCCCATGCCCAATACTTATTAGTATAGTGTGGGCCATTCAACATAAGGCCAGCTTAAAATACTAGTAACCCCAACAATCTCCCCTTCTAGACCTGTGAAAAGGACTCCTACTACTTATTGAATCTCATGCCCAAGTGATCATGCTCACCATGCACTTACACGCACTAAGTCCCTACAAAGTTCTTACTTCTCCTTCATAAGGGACTTGGTCATCATGTCTGATAGATTACAATCGCTTGAGATTTTCATTATCTTCATCTATTTCTTTTCCAAGACATCTAAGATTCAATAGTAAACACCAATATGCTTGGTTCTAACTTGATAGGTTGCATTATTACTAAGATCAATTACACTTTAACTATCACAATAGATCACATACCTATCTTGCTTGAAGTCCAATCCCCGCAAAAGACCATCAACCACAATATTTCTTTGCAAGCTTCGGCCATAGTTATATGATCTACTTCGGTGGTAGGAAGGGCAATTGATCGCTACAATACAACTACCCCTTTAAAAGTGAATAAGCAATCCAAAGTAGACCTTTTAGTATCAACATCATCAGCTATATTCAAATATGTATAACCAACCAAAAGTGATTTTGTGCCACTAAAGCATAAATATAAACTCAATGTGCCTTTCAAATATCTCATTATCCACTTCATCATCACTGCCCAATACACTTTACCTGGATTTACAAGGCATCTACTTATCACACCAACCACATGTATTATATTTGGTCTTATACAAATTATAACATACATTAAGCTCCCTACAGTGGAGGAATAGGATATATTTTTCATCTTATTCCTTTCCATCTCATTCGAAGGACTTTACTTCAAACTCAACTTAAAATAGCTTGCAAATGGCATTTCAATATGTTTAGCATTTTTTATATTGAACTTGTCAAGTACCTGTTCAATATATTTTGTTTGTGATAGTATTTTTTACTTCCCTATCATGCTTGATTTCTATGCTCAAGATTTTCTTTGCTTGCCACAAATCCTTCATATCCAAAGACTTGCTTAAATCTTTCATTTAACTTACAAATTTTTTAACATCCTTGCCAATTAGAGGCATGTTATCAACATAGCACAAAAGGATAATAAAATTATCATCCCCAAACTTCTTGACGTCGACATAATGATCCGTATTTGTCCTCTTATATCCATAACTTATCATGAAAGCATCAATTTTTTTTTGTACTATTTTTTGGCGAGAGGCTTACTTCAAACTATGCAAACTCTTCTTGAGTTTGCAAACTAAGTATTCTTTACCCTGGACAACAAAATCTTAAGATTGCTCCATATAGATTTCATTCTCCAAGTCACTATAAAGGAAATGGTTTTGATATTTAGTTATCCTTCTAAGTCTAAGCATGCAACAAGACCTAAAATAATTTGGACAAAGGACATCTTAATAATCGAAGAAAAAATCTCACTAAAATCAATATCCTTTTATTGCTCAAAGCCTTTTATAACTAGCCAAGTCTTGTACTTGACTTGTTTATCACCATTATTTTTGTTATTGAAATACCCATTTGTTTTTTAAAGCTTTTCAGCCTTTTCATAGCTCTACCAAATTATATGTATTATTCTCATGCAAAGAACCATTATCTTCTTGCATATTCCATTGTCACCTATCCTTTTCTTCATGAACCTATGCTTCTTGGAAGTTTCCGATCCCTTCGCATCATTAAGCATCATATAGGTACTAGAAGAGGACTTCCTTGACAGTTGGTATAGCCTTGTAGACCTTCTTGGCTACGGCACCGATGATTGTTATTTTTGGGAAGGTTGCTCTTCTTTTTTTTTTTTTTTGGTACAAGCGGGCTGTCACACCATTCTAATGGAAGAGCAGCCCATTAAATCAAGGTATAAAAGATCTCGCAGGTCCAATGGGTATGTACCACCCTGTCTTCTAACCCAATCCCCAGAATACTCCGCCTTGACCTTCTCACTAACTTCAATGAGAAAATTTTCACCAATTGCCTCACCTTGACCTTCTTAGACATCTCGCCCTTCATCATGAATCATTGGAGAAAAAAATAAGCTCAATCAATAACTTCACCTCCACCAGCTTGTGGTTTTCCCACTTTTTTAAAGTCTTCAATGTATGGTTTTCAAAGAAATAGCATCTTGACTTCTAATGAACTTATTTGCTTCCAAATTTCAAAGCCTATAGCAAAACTCTTTAGTCCTGTTACCTAAGAAAATGCATGGTCTTGACTTGTTATCAAGCTTAGTTCATTGATCTTTCAATACATTAACAAATGTTTTGCATCCAAGTACTCTCAAGTGCTTAAAAGAAGCATTTTTTTCTATCTATACATTTTTTGGGTATTCTCATTAAATGATTTGTTGGGAAATGTGTCCCAAAAAGCCAATCGTCAAGTTGTTGACGGTTGAGCGACCAAGTATTGTAATTGATTTGTTAATAAATAAAATATATTTGGCATCTTCATCATAAGCTTTCATCTTCTAATGAACTCCGTTGTTATAATGAAGTCCTTAGGACTATTTAGGTTCGATAAAGAGAGGATTTATCGATTAGTCCTTAAAACTGTTCACGACCAAATGATAGGCTGTTAATAAGGACGACAGCTTCTATCGAGCATAGGTCGCTGTAGGCCATATGGGTTGGTTGTCCTCTTAACCAAAGAGTGTGGAGACACTGGTATGGCATACAGGTGAGATGTAAGGGTACATCATCATTGAACGTGACCAACTCCAGAGCATTCTGCTGTCGAGAATGTCTCTGATGGGATATAGGTATAAGTGTCCCTTAGACTTGAGATCACCTCAGTGACTTGCAAGCAACTCACTGTGCTTTGGTACTGGACTAACTGAATTTCTAATTCAGGGACGGAAGGCTTCTGGGCACAGTCAAGTACTTGCGAAGTCAGAGTGTGATCGAGATGGGATTGACCACTCCAAGAGTTGGAGAAGAATGAGTCGTTGTATTTCAATTTAGCAAAATCTTGGCCAGGGTAATCCATCAGATGGATTTGATATTTTGAAATACAATGTGGACAACCTGATCAGAGTTGACAGTTGAGCTCTGGGGTGTCCTATGATCATTTTGGTCAAGGGGATGAATTATATGAAAACTATATCCGCATGGGTTCTAAGGATGTTGTTCTACACATTCGACCTTTCCGATCATCGGGTACCATTGCTAGATGGTCACTTCGATTGGTATAGGAATTTGTTCCTATGCTACCGGCTTAGGTTCGGACCTATGAGGTCACACACATTAGAGTTCATGATCCGATCGGATGGTTGATCAACGATTAAGAATCATTATAGGGTTAAATAATCAATACGACTGACATTTAACCCAGTGCAAGTGTTGCAGGAGGATCGATTAGCAATTTGATTGCTAATTGGCTTAATTTGATTAAGCCAATGGGCTGAGATTAAGTCTAATTAAATATGATTTAATTATATTTGGTTTGGGCTTGATTGGATCAAGTCCAATTGGTTTATTGGATAAGCCAAGTGCAAGGAAAGACTATTCCTAGTTCAACTAGGACTTGGGTCAATCTAATTTCTAATTTGATTAGAAAATTAAATCAGATTTAAATATAATTTAATCTGATTAAATTAGGTTTTTAATTGGGTTAAGACCTATTTTAATTGGGTTGATCTAATTTTGATTTGATTTGGTTTGAAAAATCAAATTAAAACAAGTTATGAGACAAAATCCTAGTAGGACTAGAATTCCACCTTGCGCCACATAAACCTTCTCCACGCCCTCTCTCTTATTCAACGCCAATCTCTACTTATTTTGTGCGACAAAAGCCCTCTCCCAGATCTCTCCCACGTTCACAAAAGGTCTCTTCTCTTCTTTCTTACATGGAAGGTGGTTTGGATCAAATCTAAAAGGAATAAGTTTGGATTTTGAATTCTATGAGATAGAGTTTTAGAAATCCAAAACTCTTTCAATTTTGCACCGAATTTATCCAAATTTGTTTTGGAATTTTCATGACTTTTAGGGTTTACATTGTGCACCCTTTTCTATTGATCCATCCACGAAAATATGAAGGAGGTGCTCAAGAGTTGGGCGTCCCTTTACTTGCCATGTTTGGATAAGCCTTGACTAGGTGTTTGACCTAGACAAGGACTCTATCATATCTCTCTATATAAGATGAGTTTCTTCATAAAATTTTATGAGGAGATAGATATTTGAGAGACCTTTCTGCCATCCAAAAATCAGAGAGAAATACTTTTGGGTCGTAGAGATATAAAAGATGCAAGTTTGGACATTTAGAGAGAAAAACGTGAAGAAGAAGAAAAGGGTCTTCTTCTAGAGTTTTTATTTTCATATCTTTCCTCCTTCCATCTTGAGTTTTCTGAGAGCGTCTCAGATCTGAAACTCCTCCTTCTACTTTTCATCTTTGGAAGAGTCCAAATCAAGAAGAAGGAGGCACCTGATCAACCATCAAAGAAGGATCAGCGCAGTACTAGCATACTGTGCTGATTTCCTGAAGCAGGACTTCTGATCGAGATTCGTGGGCTCGTGTGGACGACTCCTAGAGGCCGGACACGTGTGCGGCTTGCAACATCATCCTTAAACCCGGATCAGTGAGGTTAGAGTGTCTAACTTGCAAGGTAATAGATCTGATCTATTATTTAATACATACATTAGATGTAGCTAGTATAGAAACATGTTGATATGATCAACATGTAGTTCTTACTATATTTATATATATTTTAATTTTTGATTTAATGCTATGTAATAATCATGTAATAGGATCTTAGATCTAGGGATTTTCTGATCTTAGAAAATAAATTTTGATTTATTTTAGTCTTCCGCTGTATGATCTTGAAAAAGTTTCAAGATCTAACCCTGAAACCCTAGATCTGGTTCCCACAATTGGTATCAGAGCCTAGGTTCTTTATTACATGATTATTTATACATGCTTAGATTATTTTTTAGATTAGATCTAATTTATAATCTGATTATTAAATCTGAAATTAAAATTTTAGATCAATCACAAACTGCAAGGTTGTCCTGCTGTAAGGTTTACCCCTTACAGTGCAAAGGTTGTCCTAGTTTGTGTAGATCTATCTTTAATCATAAATTTGTTAGATATGATCTAGATTAAATTTATGATTTATTAGATTTAAAAGATGTTTAAATCTGAAATAAAATCTCTTTGTTAATAATTTTTATGCAAAGAAATTATTTAAAGTTGAAATTGTTTCAATTACATGAACCTGTTTAGATTAGATCTAAAGTAGTTTCATGTTTATTTCACTTGCATCTTGATTATGAATCAAACATGCAATATGATTGATAGAATCATATTGTAAAATTATTTTACAAATATGAAAATTATTTTTTGAAAAGCCAAACCCAACCCTCAGCCCAAAACTTAATTAAGAATTAAGAAGTTGTTTGATTAGGTTCTAGGATTGTGAATTGAAGAACCTAAGACACAAATCATAACACATTGGGTTAATGGGTTAGTGGGAATTAGGTCCATTAATTGGGTTAGACCTATGGTTAGATTAAAGATGGACTTAATTAGAGAATTGACTAAATCTAATCAATTGTTGTCTTAGATTAGGTCAAGGATTCTCTAGATCAATTACAATAGTTGTAGTTGGTCAAGTCTATGTCTTTAACGAGAACCAAATGGACTTGATTTTTGGCTAAGCGGTCTAGCACGAACTGTTAGGTTGATCTAATCGAAACTAATTAAACCAGTTGGTGTCTAAGGTAAACCAGACCGGTGGTTTTTAATTGGGAGCCCGCTTACCTGGCCATTTCTGATGGTGTCTAAGGCAAGCTTTGGCAGACCCTCCCACTGATCGAACTTACCTAGCCTCTTGGTGAAATTATGTTTTGATCGGATCACTTGACTATTCGAGCTGACCCATGTCAGCTAGGTAAATCAGTGTGACTGATTTAGGTGCTCCTAGACCAGCCCTTTTAATGGTCTCCCTTAAGCTGACTTGGTGAAGCCAGTGGGAGGATCATGATAAGCTGGTTCATCTGACTTCATCCTCTATATTATTTAAATCCTCTAAAATTATTAGGTCCTTAAAATGATAAAGTTATGGAGATAACTGAGTCATAGCCTCCCATTAAGGTGTTTGATAATGAGTCCATGAACTCAATAATCATTGCAGACCCAAAGGCCTGGTGCTTGTTGACTAATGGAATTATCACTCATCATATGACGACTTGGAAGTATCTCTCTAATGGTGGTTAGGTGAGCCAACCAAAGTTGGGCTTAATCATTCGTTGGTTAGATACACCAAGTATGATCATGTTAATGGTTGGACCTAACTGGATCCTTACAGTGGAGGCCAAAGCCTACTGATTAGGTTTCTGGGGCAAAATTAAAATTACTAGAAATTGTTTAGAGAAATAATTGGTTATGAACCTACCCTTAGATGTACATGGGTTGGCCAACCAAAGTTGGGCTTGTGTGCAGTCTAAGTGGATTCTAGTACCCGCTAAGGAATTAGGGTAATTTCTTGAATTGAAGGTAGAGGCTACCAATTCGAATAAAATAGTGGAAGAAACCTTTTGATTAAAGTCCAAATCTTTAGGTTTAATGAATCAATTACTAATTAGGTTATGGTTTTCTTTTGTGCAAATATGGCCACTTCCCTATCGCTCCGATCATTGTTGGACAATGATAAGTTGGTGAGACCCAACTTCGGTAGCTGGTACCGAAAGTTGAAGATAGTCTTGGAGCATGAACGGATCCTATATGTGATAATGGATCCTGCACCTGAGGAGCCAGCTGTCAATGCACATGGAACAGTCAGAGACACTTACCAGAAGTGGCTCAGTGATCGGACCACGGTGCGCTGTATCATGCTGGCTACTATCATGAGCGACGAGTTCAGTTGCAGATTCGAGATGACTCAGCCAAAGGACATGCTTCAAGTGTTGGAGGATACCTTTGGCACACCCGATGATGTAGAGAGGCACAAGACTAGTTGTGCCATCTTCAACGCCAAAATACGGGATGGAGTCTCTGTCACTGATCATGTATTGTATATGATCGAGCTGATGGAACGATTGAGCAAGCTCGGCTTTCCCTTGCATGAGCAGCTTGGGAAAATGCAATACTGAACTCGCTGCCCAAGTCTTGTCTCCCATTCCTCACTCATTATAGAATGACAAAGCCTGAAGTAAACTACCATGGGTTAATGGGGTTGCTTCAGAACTTTGAGAAGGATCACCACTCCTCAAGGAGTCGGTGAACTCAGTGAACTCAGTGGGAGGTTTATCTTCTGGTTCTCGACCCTTTGAGAAAGGAAAAAAGAATAAGAAGAAGAAAGTCAAGAAGGTGCAAGTTCAGGCTGGGACATCTGTGCAGAGCCAGACCAAAAAGATCAAGCCTGATAAGAGTCTATTCTACTGGCAAGCACCCTAGATTAGATAGTGTGTCAAATATCTACTTATGGCATTGGAGGCTAGGTCATATAAATAAGAACAGAATAAACAGGTTGACTCAAGAGGGAATCCTCAAAGTCAGTGATTGTGAATCACTTCCAACCTGTGAGTTCTGTCTTCTTGGTAAAATGACCAAGTCACCTTTTACTGGAAAAGGTGAGAGAGCTACTGAGCTCTTGGGCCTAGTACATACTGATGTATGTGGGCCCATGAGCACCAGTGCTAGAGGTGGATATTTCTACTTCATAGCTTTCACGGATGACCTATACCTATATGGATATGTCTATCTGATGAAACATAAGTCGGATTCATTTGAAATGTTCAAATGATTCTGAAGTGAAGTAGAAAAATAAACTGGGAAGAGTATTAAAACTCTTCGATCTGATCGAGGAGGAGAATACCTTTCTAGTGAGTTTCTCACATATCTAGGAGAGAATGGGATTCTCTCTCAATGGACTCCTCTAGGAACACCACAGCATAATGGTGTGTTTGAAAGGAGGAATCGGATTTTGTTAGACATGGTCTGATCCATGATGGGTTTTTTTGCTAGCTTGCTGATATCCTTCTGGGGATATGCACTCGAATCGGCCTGTTATCTGTTAAATAGGATTTTAAGTAAGTCTGTAATTAAGACTTCATATGAGATATGGATAGGGCGTAAGCCAGTACTTTCACACCTTACGGTCTGGGGGTGCCCGGCCTATGTCAAACGATTAGTCACAGACAAACTTGGACCTAGGTCTGACAAATGCTCATTCATAAGGTACCCCAAAGAGATAAAAGGATATTTTTTCTACCATGCTGATGTTCAAAAGGTGTTCGTCAGCCTTAAGGCAATCTTTTTAGAAAAGGAGTTCCTTGGTGAAGGAACCGTTGCCTCTAAGGTTGAACTTGATGAAGTTCAACAGGTAGAAGGACCGACACCAATAGCTGAACCTGAGTCGGATATGATTAGATCAGATCCGGAGCCCAATATACCTGCACCATTAAGGTGATCCGGTAGAGTACCGCGTCAGCCGGACAGATACTACAGTTTCTTGATCCGGGATGGTGATCCCATTGAACTTGATGAGAATAATGAGGATCCGATCACCTATATGGATGCTATGCAGAGACCTGATTTCGAGAAATGGCTTGAAGCCATGAAATTCGAAATGGAGTCCATGAAGGTCAACGATGTATGGACATTGGTTGACCCACCTGAAGGGGTTAAACCCATTGGGTGTAAATGGGTCTTCAAAAGGAAGAGGGGCGCAGACGGAAAGGTGGAGACCTATAAAGCCCGTCTGGTTGCCAAGGGGTATCGTCAACGTTATGGTATTGACTATGACGAGACGTTTTCTCCTGTGGCAATGCTCAAATCTATTCGGATAATACTTGTAATAGCTGCCCATCTGGATTATGAGATCTGGCAGATGGATGTAAAGACAGCTTTCCTGAATGGAGAGCTGACTGAAGAGGTGTATATGATACAACCTGAAGGGTTTACATCCATAGATGAGTCCAAGGTGTGCAAGCTTCAGAGATCCATTTATGGATTGAAGCAAGCTTCTCGGAGTTGGAACATGCGTTTTGATAAGGTGATCAAAACGTATGGCTTCATTAAGAATGGAGAAGAGCCCTGCATCTATAAATGGAAAAATGGTCTAGTTGTGGTATTCCTTGTCTTGTACGTGGATGACATTCTCTTAATCGAGAATGACATCCCCGTACTATAGGGAATAAAAGTTTGGTTGTCATCACAGTTCTCCATGAAGGACTTGGGTGAAGCATCCTACATCCTAGGGATGAAGATCTATAGGGATAGATCTAAAAGGATGCTTGGATTATCCCAGTCCATGTACATAGACACTGTGCTGAAGAGGTTCAGCATGGAGAATTCCAAGAAGGGCTATCTACCGATAGGCCAAGGAATTTCTCTCTCTAAGAAGGATTGTCCGACAACTCCTGAAGAGAGAGAGCGTATGAGTAGAGTCCCATATGCTTCAGCCGTGGGATCTATCATGTACGTCATGACATGTACAAGACCAGATGTGGCATACTCACTAGGAGTAGTGAGTAGATACCAATCTGATCCTGGAGAAAACCACTGAAAAGTGGTTAAAGCCATCCTTAAGCATTTGAGAAATACTAAGGACCAATGGTTGGTTTATGGCGAGTCAGATCTGAAACTTGTGGGGTTCACAGACTCCAGCTTTCAATCTGACCATGATGATAGCAGGAGTGTGTCGGGTTATATCTTTACTCTGAATGGTGGAGCCATCTGCTGGAAGAGTTCCAAGCAGCATACTGTGGCAGACTCTGTTTGTGAAGCAGAGTACATTGCAGCATCGGATGCCGCGAAGGAAGCTGTGTGGCTGAAGAAATTCATCAATGAGCTTGGAGTAGCATCCTCCTTCGATGGTCCAGTCCTGCTCTACTGCGACAGCACTGGTACCATAGCTCAGGTGAAGGAACCCAAAGCACATCAGCGGATGAAGCACATCTTGCACCGCTTCCACCTGGTCCGAGAGATCGTGGATCGAGGTGACGTCGACCTTCAGAAGATCGACTGAAAGGAGAACCTAGCTGACCCCTTCACTAAAGCCCTGACAATAAAGGAGTTTGACAACCACAAGTCGAAGATGGGTATTAGATACTGTGCCGAGTGGCTTTAGGACAAGTGGGAGTTGTTGGGAAATGTGTCCCAAAAAGCCAATCGTCAAGTTGTTGACGGTTGAGCGACCAAGTATTGTAATTGATTTGTTAATAAATAAAATATATTTGGCATCTTCATCATAAGCTTTCATCTTCTAATGAACTCCGTTGTTATGATGAAGTCCTTAGGACTATTTAGGTTCGATAAAGAGAGGATTTATCGATTAGTCCTTAAAACTGTTCACGACCAAATGATAGGCTGTTAATAAGGACGACAGCTTCTATCGAGCATAGGTCGCTGTAGGCCATATGGGTTGGTTGTCCTCTTAACCAAAGAGTGTGGAGACACTGGTATGGCATACAGGTGAGATGTAAGGGTACATCGTCATTGAACGTGACCAACTCCAGAGCATTCTGCTGTCGAGAATGTCTCTGATGAGATATAGGTATAAGTGTCCCTTAGACTTGAGATCACCTCAGTGACTTGCAAGCAACTCACTGTGCTTTGGTACTGGACTAACTGAATTTCTAATTCAGGGATGGAAGGCTTCTGGGCACAGTCAAGTACTTGCGAAGTCAGAGTGTGATCGAGATGGGATTGACCACTCCAAGAGTTGGAGAAGAATGAGTCGCTGTATTTCAATTTAGCAAAACCTTGGCCAGGGTAATCCATCAAATGGATTTGATATTTTGAAATACAATGTGGACAACCTGATCAGAGTTGACAGTTGAGCTCTGGGGTGTCCTATGATCATTTTGGACAAGGGGATGAATTATATGAAAACTATATCCGCATGGGTTCTAAGGATGTTGTTCTACACATTCGACCTATCCGATCGTCGGGTACCATTGCTAGATGGTCACTTCGATTGGTATAGGAATTTGTTCCTATGCTACCGGCTTAGGTTCGGACCTATGAGGTCACACACATTAGAGTTCATGATCCGATCGGATGGTTGATCAACGATTAAGAATCATTATAGGATTAAATAATCAATACGATTGACATTTAACCCAGTGCAAGTGTTGCAGGAGGATCGATTAGCAATTTGATTGCTAATTGGCTTAATTTGATTAAGCCAATGGGCTGAGATTAAGTCTAATTAAATATGATTTAATTAGATTTAGTTTGGGCTTGATTGGATCAAGTCCAATTAGTTTATTGGATAAGCCAAGTGCAAGGAAAGACTATTCCTAGTTCAACTAGGACTTGGGTCAATCTAATTTCTAATTTGATTAGAAAATTAAATCAGATTTAAATATAATTTAATCTGATTAAATTAGGTTCTTAATTGGGTTAAGACCTATTTTAATTGGGTTGATCTAATTTTGATTTGATTTGGTTTGGGAAACCAAATTAAAACAAGTTATGAGACAGAATCCTAGTAGGACTAGGATTCCACCTTGCGCCACATAAACCTTCTCCATGCCCTCTCTCTTATTCAACGCCAATCTTCACTTATTTTGTGCGACAAAAGCCCTCTCCCAGATCTCTCCCACGTTCACAAAAGGTCTCTTCTCTTCTTTCTTACATGGAAGGTGGTTTGGATCAAATCTAAAAGGAATAAGTTTGGATTTTGAATTCTATGAGATAGAGTTTTAGAAATCCAAAACTCTTTCAATTTTGCACCGAATTTATCCAAATTTATTTTGGAATTTTCGTGGCTTTTAGAGTTTACATTGTGCACCCTTTTCTGTTGATCCATCCACAAAAATATGAAGGTGGTGCTCAAGAGTTGGGCGTCCCTTTACTTGCCATGTTTGGATAAGCCTTGACTAGGTGTTTGACCTAGACAAGGACTCTATCATATCTCTCTATATAAGATGAGTTTTTTCGTGAAATTTTATGAGAAGATAGATATTTGAGAGACCTTTCTGTTATCCAAAAATCAGAGAGAAATACCTTTGAGTCGTGGAGATATAAAAGACGCAAGTTTGGGCATTTAGAGAGAAAAACGTGAAGAAGAAGAGGGTCTTCTTCTAGGGTTTTTATTTTCATATCTTTCCTCCTTCCATCTTGAGTTTCCTGAGAGTGTCTCAGATCTGAAACTCCTCCTTCTACTTTTCATCTTTGGAAGAGTCCAAATCAAGAAGAAGGAGGCACCTGATCAACCATCAAAGAAGGATCAGCGCAGTACTAGCATACTGTGCTGATTTTCTGAAGTAGGACTTCTGATCGAGATTCGTGGGCTCGTGTGGATGACTCCTAGAGGCCGGATGCATGTGCGGCTTGCAACATCATCCTTAAACCCGGATCAGCGAGGTTAGAGTGTCTAACTTGCAAGGTAATAGATCTGATCTATTATTTAATACATACATTAGATGTAGCTAGTATAGAAACATGTTGATATGATCAACATGTAGTTCTTACTATATTTATATATATTTTAATTTTTGATTTAATGCTATATAATAATCATGTAATAGGATCTTAGATCTAGGAATTTTCTGATCTTAAAAAATAAATTTTGATTTATTTTAGTCTTCCGCTGTATGATCTTGAAAAAGTTTCAAGATCTAACCCTGAAACCCTAGATCTGGTTCCCACATGATTTTGAAGGAGATCAATTAATTAAATAGCAAGTGGTATGCATAACCTCTCCAGAAAAATCTTAGCAACTTGGCATGTGATAACATACACTAAATCTTCTCACAAATTATGCAATCCATCCTCTCCTCCACACCATTGTGTTAAGGAGCATTGGATTTCGTCTTCTCATATTGAATACCATAGCCATTGCAATATTCTTCAAAAAGACCTCTATATACTCCGCTATCATCGATACAGATGCATTTCAAAAACTTTCTGATTTTCCTTTCAACTTTAACATAAAAGTGTTTGAAAAAATTAAGAACTTCATTTTTGTACTTTATAGCATAAGCCCACACTTCTCTTGATGTATCATCTACAAAAGTCACAAAATAGCACCACCTAGGGATTTTATTCTTATAGATCTATAAACATAGACATAAATTGATTCCAATAAATCGTGCTTTCTAATAGAAGTATATGCAAAGAAAACTCTATGTTGTTTATCCATGATACAATGAGTGTACTACTAGTTCAAAGACATACCTTTGATATCTGAAATGAGTGCTTTCTTTGCAAAAACTTAGAAGCCTTTCTTACTCGTGTGACCAAGTTAGTTGTGCCATAAATCTATGGTAGCTTTTTTCTCTATAGCACAAATTTGGTTCTTGCATGCCTTAGCTTATGTCAATAAAGCGTACAACACTTCCTTCCTCTTGCTATAATGAGAGCGGCCTTGATAAGCTTCAAACATCTATTAGCAAATCGACTTTCAAAGCCTTTATCATCCAATTTTCCAAAGGAGATCAAGTTCAAATAGTGCTCTAAAATGTGCCTCACATTTTTGAGTATCAACTTGGTACCTAGGCTAGTCTCCAAACAAATATCATATATCCTTACAATATTTGCAATGCCACTATTATCTATCTTCATAAAGCCAAAATTACTGACCATATAAGAAGTGAAAAGATCTAACTATAAGGTAGCATAATATGAAGCACCACCATCAATGATGCAATACAAGTCTTGGTTTATTAGAAGTAGATAAAATGATTAACTCTTCATTGGAAGAACCGTGGTAGTGTCCTTATCCTCTTGCTTTCTTTCATATTTTTCTTTTTTCTTCTTCTTAAAAAATTTACAATTTTTCTTTATGTGACCGGACTTGCCACAATTACAATAATGTATGCTTTTCTAGACTTGGATATTTTTTAAATTTTTTTTGGTAATAAGAATCCCAACTATACTCCTCCATCTATTATCTGAGATAAGAATTTATGATTGTAAAGAATCTATATTTCTTCCACAGTCTCATTCACAAGCAAGCTAGCTTTAGTCATACTCATTGTTGTCGTTTCAATTGGTGCCTAGTTAGTGAGAGTAACCACCATAGTTTCATAGCTATCTGTAAGTAAATTTCAAAATAGTAATGCTTGAAAATCATCTTCTAACACCATGTTCATGGTTACAAATTGATTCACCAAACTTTGCATCTCATTTTAGTCCACCATTGGTGCGCCCTTCTTGTACTTTGAATTAACAAGCCATTTAAATATGCAAAGCTTATTGTTAGTGGTTTTCCTCACACATAAATCTTCAAGCTTGTTCCAAAGTATACTAGCCAACATTTCATTCTCGACATGGTGGTAAATGTCAACATCCAACCATCGCTGAATGAAGCCAATACATTGCTAGTTCAAGAGTTTCCACTTTTATCCATCATATCTTTAGGCTTCACATCATCACCCTCCAAGAGAGCATATATCTCCTTACAATAAATTTAGTATTTTGCCCTTCCATGTTCTCTAATTGCCATCATTTATGCTTGCCATTCTACTTGTACTCACCTAAATAGTGTTGGGATTTAGCACCTCGAATTCGATCTACAGTGGTAAAAATTCAGATGCGAAGAAATCCAGCTCGAAGAACATGTCGCTAGGAGTTCGGAGTGTAGAATAATGGGGCCTGCAGCATGCAGCCCAGCGGAGCCCGCAGGCTGGCCCATGGGCACACAGCCCCGCGGGATGCGCAGCCCAAGCACATGCTGCCCAGCATGAGTGCACAGGCGTGCACGGGCTAGTGCAGGCACGTGGCCCAGGCGTGCGCGGACACCCACGGCCCAGTGCAAGCGTGCGTGCGGACGCAGCCTAACACAGACACGAGGGCACAGGCCCACGATGTGATGCGATCCACAATGAACCATATAGGATTTCACGATCCATGTGTCTGCCTAGATTGATAATGTGGTCCACACGCGGTTTAAGGCATTTCACGCTCGTTTCTCGTGGTTTATGAGCTAGCCATGAACCGAAGTGGTCCAAGGATCAAAAATTGTGGCATACACACTATTTTGCACAATCAAGCAGCTTGAGACACAGGCGGCACACGATCAGATGGCCATGAGAGCATGTGGACTTGATCGGATGGTTCAATTGCTTATTTGGGTCTTGTCAGGAGAGCTACATCGCTTAGGATTTGGATTGAAGCCTTTAAAATGGCCCTAGTGGCCTGTGGTAAAAAGGCAGCGAGTAGTACAATGCACCGTGCAAAGGCAGCAGCAATGCTAAGGACATCAATAGCAACGGTTGAGGAGCGACTTGATGTGAACAGCAGGCAGACTAGCTAAGAGTATCCCCAAACAGCAGTGTGAGTGGCCGTGAGGCATGATATAATAGTTTGGATCATAGGAAGCATCCAAGGATGTCGAGGATCCTGTTACTGGTAGGCTTGTGAGAATATTTCTTTGGAAGATTTTGTAAGAGCTTTTGTGAGCATGAATGCTTCTTGTTGAGAAAGATTTATATAGAAACTGGGTGTTCTCCTCTTGTACTTATTTCTTTCTCATAGTAAAGTTTACATACCCCATGAAAGTAACATTTGGGCTGATCTACGTACTTGATTATGTTCTCGTTTTATCTCTTTTTTCTTCCTACTGCAACATGTGATACCAGATCCTATCCAATAAATGCTATCAGAGTCAAGGGTACCAGAGTCCAAGTTGCAGTGGTGGTGATCAAGATTGAAGATGAAGAAGACAAACGCAATTAAAGTGGAGATCAACCGTAAAGGGTTGATCAATACTCTCTTATATAAGGAGAAACTGTCTATCATGGAAGATGCCAGCAGGAGTCCAGTGTGAGGTGGAGCTCCAGGTGGAGATAGATCGGACATGAGATGAGAGACTCGAAAGGATAATATGCGACCTCGCCAGATGGCTACCTCGAGCAAGTTTCAGATCATGTAGGATGGAGATAGGATCGAGCGGTCTAACTCGCTTCCAAATTTGTCCGTCCATGAGTAGCAAGCATTTACCCTAAAACATAGGGGGGAGATTATTCTGGAGCTCTTAAAGTCAGATGGAGGTCGAATGTCAAGTCAAAGTAGAGATTATTGAAATTTGACACCTCGAATTTGATCCACAGCAGTGAAAATCTAAATACGGAGAAGTCTAGCTCGAAGAGCACATCACGAGGAGCCCAAAGATACGAAATAGAAGGGCCCACAGCGTGCGGCCTAGCAGGGCCCGCAAACTAGCCCACAGACGTGCAGGCCCATGGGACGCATGGCCCAGGCGCACGCTAGCCCGGTGCGGACGTACAGCCCAGGCGCTCGCTGACATCCACGGCCCAGCACGGGCATATGTGGCCCAGCACAGCGCACGACCGAATGTGGGCATGAGGGAGCAGGCCCGCAGTGTGATGCGATCCATGGTGGACCGCATGGGATTTCGTGGTCCACGCACCATGGACCGAAGTGGTGCAGGGATCTGTTGAGAATAGTATCCCAAAGCCAATCGTCAGCCTGTTGATGGTTGTGCTCTTTTCTGTATTAGTATATGAATTATAAATAAATAAAAATTATTTTAACATTTTCATCATAAATTGTTTCATCTTCTAATAAATTCTTGTGTTGTGGTAAAGTCCTTAGGACTATTTAGACTCGACAAAGAAGGATATGTCGTTTAGTCCTTAAACCTGTTCGCGACCAAATGATACGTTGTTACCAAGGACAACAATGTTTATCAAGCATAGGTCATTGTGTGCCATATGGATTGGTTGTCCTCTTAACCAAGGAGTGTGGAGACACTAGTATGGCATACAGGTGAGATGTAAGGGTACATCTACACTGAACGTGACTGACTCCAGAGCTTTTTCTACTGTCAAGATTTGCTCCGATGGGATATGGGTATAACTGTCCCTCCGACCTGAGACCGCCACGGTGACTTGCAAGCAACTCACTGCACTTAGGCACTGGACTACCTGAATTTCTAATTCAGTGATGGAAGGCTGCTGGGTGTAGTCAAGTACTTGACTTGTCGGTGCGTATGTCAAGATGGGATTGACCACTCCAATTCAGGAGCTGTGTACAGTCGTGTTTCAATTTAGCAAAATCTTGACCAAGGTAGTCCTAGTGAGGAGTCACAGGACTGTTTGAGTTGAACATGATTCGGATGATCTGATCAGGATTGACAGTTTAACCCTGAGTCGTCCCAAACACAGGGGTCAAAAGAGATGAATTATACAGTAACCATATTCGCGTAGGTTCTAAATATTGCGATTGCGACTATTTGACCTATCCAAACATCGGGTACCATTGCTAGATGATCACTTCGATTAGTAAAGGAATTGGTTTCTGTGCTATCGACTTAGGTTCGAACCTGCGGGGTCACATACATTAGAGGTTCCTATCTGATCTGATGGCTGATGAAGAGTCCCACTGGACTGAGACTCTTCGACCAAGAGTCCTAATGCTCGGAGACTCTGAGTCCTACATGTCTGGGACTCTGTGATCGAGAATCAAGATTCTCTGATCATGAGTTTCACACATTTTGGGTACCGGGATCAAGAGTCCTACTGGTTTGAGACTCTTCGATCAAGGTTTCATATCAATGGACTTTGATGCCCGATTGTCCATCGAATTTGGACTCAGTATTTATGAGAAATTTAATTAGTGATTTGATCGCTAATTAACTCAATTTGATTGAGTGATTATTTTTGGATCAACTCTAATTGAATTGGATTCAGTTGGGTTTGACCCGATTAGGTTAAGAGTTGACCTAATCGCCAAGGTGGTTTGGTCCCTGATTTGATCAGAGATTGGGCTTAGTCAATTTCTGATTTAATTAAGATTTTATTAAGCCTAATTAAGCCTAATTGTGTTGGATTTAATTTAGTCTAATTGTGTCTAACCTATTTTAATATGGTTGGTTCAATTAGATTGCTTTAAAATTTCAAACCACCTTGACTTATCTCCCTACGCTACCTCACTTCACCTACGCCCATTTGAATTCACGAGAAACGAGTTCTCATGAATTTTCTCCCATGCAGAAGCTTTCCCACGCCCCTTCTTTGTGCGCCATTTTGAATGGATAATGATAAGATTGGTTGGCCATTCAAATTCAAAGAATGTTTGAATTTGAATGGTTAACAAATCCCTGCGCCACCCCTTTCATTTGTGCGCCACTTCCTCTACATGAGAAAAGGTTTCTCGTGTAAACTCTCCACGCACAAAGAAGCCCACGCCCTTCCCTTCTCACGCCAAGAGTGGATAAAAATTGGTTGGTTGGCATTTGAATTCAAATTCGATTTGAATTCAAGTGAGCAACCACTTATCTTTATCCTCTCACGCGGTGAAAATGCTGAAAAGATACGATCTTGCATCGTTTTAAAAAGAAGAGAAGATAGGACGTGCGAACATCTGATCTGAGAGAGAAAAGGGGGCGTCAGATAGACCCTCTGCAAGAGAAAATAAAAGAAAAGAAGAGAAAAGAAAAAAGAGAATGGGCGCAAGGTTTTTCTTGCATACCCTAAAGTTTCTGCCTAGGGTTCGGGAAGTGAGAAAGTGAGCTACGATTATCGTGAGCCCACCAGATTTCAGAAAGAGCTTCATCAATCTCTCAAGTACATCTGCTGACGATCTGGAGCATCTGAGGAGTCGGCAAATCAAGATCAAAGGAGTTTGATCAACATCGACCGTCGAAAGGATTCTGCAACGAACTAGCATTCGTGAGGAGCCAATTAGATCGGGAGCTTCGTGTGGATGATCCGCAGAGGCCAGATGTACTGTGTGGCTGCATTGCAATGATCAGACCTTTCCAACGATGATCAGATTGCAGCGATCGACTACCTGCACGAAGGTAATATGTTCTGAACACATAACAGTAAAATGTTTACCGTAGAGAATTCGAAATTTTAAATTTAAATGCATGCTATATATATCATATTTAGATCCTTGTGTAGGGTTAATATATATTAATTAATTAAATTAATTAATAATTTTTACTATAAAATTATGATTTTGAAAAAGTTTAAAAATTATCGTTTTACCCCTGCACTGAAATTCCCACAAATGGTATCAGAGCAGGTTCTAAAATATGATATACATTTTCATGCATAGATTAAGTAGTAATCTAAAAGTTTAAGTTTAAAATTTAAAATTTAAAATTCAAAATTTGAAATTCAAAAATTTAAAATTTGTTTGAAATTCGAAATTCAAAATTTAAAAATTTAAAATTTAAAATTTAAAATTTATTTAAAATTTCAAATTTGAAATTCAAAATTTAAAATTCAAAATTTGAAATTCAAAAATTTAAAATTTGAAATTTGTTTGAAATTTGAAATTTAAAATTTAAAATTTAAAATTTAAAATTTAAAATTTAAATTTTGAAATTAGTATATTTAGATATACCTGATCCAAGTAGCAAGTAGTCTAATTGGGTTGGTTGCCATGGTCGTCCGGTCATAGGAGAAAAGTAGGGTTTAAAGACCCTCTCCTCCCATTCGATGGGGTTCTCCTATGGCGGTAGGGGTGCCGATGTGATTATATTCCATACAGACGAAGCAGCGAAAGGACTTAATTGTAAAGTTTCAATTATAAAATTTATCATGAATGTGTTAGATTAGATCTAAAGGAATATTCATGATTTATTTTGATTGAGTTATTTTCTGTTATGTAATTAGCAAAAAGATTGCTGTTTATGAAATGTGCTGATCCGTTTGTGAAATGAGTCAACACATTTGGTGAACAGAAAATAAAACTTTTCAAATTTAAAAATTATTTTCGAAATGCCAAACCCTGACCCATTAGTCCAAATACTTAATTAAAAGAATTATGTTGTCTAGTTGGTCTAGAATTATAAATTAAGACCTAAGATAATTGCATAAACTTGTGGGTCAATGGGTTAGATGGATTAGGTCCATAATTGGATTAGACCTAAGGTTAGCTTAAAGAAATGGACTAAATTAGAGTAATTGATCAAATCTAATCAAAAGTTGAATTAGATTAGGTCAAGGACACTCTAGACTCAACTCCAATAGTTGTAGTTGAATGGGTCCATGTCTTTAACTAGACCAAGATGGACTTAATTCATGGCTATGCGGTGGAACCCTATTTACTAAATTGATCAAATTAAAACTAATGAATCGGTTGGTGTCTAAGGTAAGTTCGACAGTCTGACCAGTGGTTTTTAAGTGGGAGCTACTCGCATTGATTTGATCTCTGACGAGTTAATGGCATATCCTCACCACTGATCTCACTTACCTGGCCAACCTGGTGAGTTAGGTTTTAATTAGATCACTTGGTGATTAGGGCTCACCCATGTCATTAGGTAAATCAGTGTGACTGATTTAGGTGCTCCTAATGCCGGCTTTAATTAAATCCTTTTTAATCTTACTTGGTGAAGTCAGTGGGAGGATTGAAATTGGCTGGTTAATTTTTTCTCTTCTATCCTTTAATAAAATCCTCAAAAATTATTAGGTCCCTAAAAATGATTAAGTTATAATGATAACTAAGTCATAGCCTCCCATTAAGTGAGTGATAATGAGTCCATTAGTTTAATAATCACTGGAGGCCCAAAGGCCTGGTGCTTATTGACTAATGGAATTATCATTCATAATATGATCATTTGGTTGAGTCTTTCTGATAGTGGTCAGGTTAGCCAGCCAAAGTCGGGCCTGATCATTTATTGGTCCGATTCACCAAATTAAGTCATATTAATGGTTGGATCTAACCAAATCTTTTCAGTGGAGGCCAAAGCCTACTGATTAGGTTCTGGGGCAAAATTAATTACTAGAAGTTGTTTAGAGAAACAACTGGTTATGAACCTACCCATAGATGCACATGGGTTGACTAACCAAAGTTGGGCTCATGTGTAGTCTGTGTAGATTCTAGTACCCACTAAGAAATTAAAGTAATTCCTTGAATTGGAGGTTGAGGCTACCAGTTCGTAAAAATACTGGGAGAAACTTTAGACTAAAGTCCAAGTCATTAGTATTAATAAATTTATATACTAATAAAGGTCTGATTTTTCTTTATGTAGCTGTGGTCACTACCCTGTCACTCCGGTCATTATTAGATAATGACAAGCTCATGGGACCTAATTTCGATAGCTGGTATCGAAAATTGAAAATCGTCCTTGAGCATGAGCGGATCCTTTATGTAGTAATAGATCCGGCACCTGAGGAGCTAGCCCCAAATGCTAGAGGGATGGTCCGAGACACTTACCAGAAGTGGCTCAACGATCGCACCACCGTACGGTGCATAATGCTGGCGGCAATGAATGATGAGTTCAGCCATAGGTTCGAGAACGTCCAGCCGCAGGAGATGCTTCAAATGTTGAACGACTCCTTTGGCACGCCTGACGACGTTGAAAGGCATAAAACTAGTAGTGCCATTTTCAATACTCGGATGAGGGATGGGAACTCAGTCACCGATCATGTACTGTACATGATCGAAATGATTGAGCGCCTAAGTAAATAGGGCTTTTCCTTGCACGGGCAGCTCGGTAAGGATGCGATCCTTAATTCTTTGCCCAAGTCCTTCCTCCCCTTTCTTACTCATTTTCGGATGACAAAGCCTGCAGTGAACTACCACGGCTTGTTGGGGTTGCTGTAGAACTTTGAGAAGAACCACCAGCTCCACAAGGAGTCGGTGAATGTTGTGGGAGGGTCTTCTTCTGGTCGTCGACCTTTTAAGAAAGGAAAGAAGAACGAGAAGAAGAAGAATAAAAAGGTACAGCCGCATGCTAGGACGTCAGCACAAGGTCAAACCAAGAAGCGCAAGCTTGATCAGAGCCAGGCGGAGTACTTCTTTTGCAAGAAGCAGGGGCACTGAAAGAGAAACTGTCCTCTATACATTGCCTCCCTAGACCCGAACAGGCCGAAGAAGAAGCAAGGTAATTATATGATAACACCTTGCAACTTTTTCATTTATGATACTACTACCTAGGTATTGGATACTGAAAGTCCTTATCATATCTGTAATTCAATACAGGGTCTGTAGGTCAGTAGGAGATTTGATGAAGGCGAGAGGTTCCTGAACGTTGGAGATGGAAGCAAAGTTTCAGTTCTAGCTTTAGGAATCATGAACCTTGTAATCAACTCTCGTAATGTAATTCTGAGTGAATGTCACTATTGTCTCAGTTTTTTATTAAATATTATTTCTGTAGGCCATTTGGCCATGTACAGTTATGAATTTTTAATAAAAAGAAACGTTTGCAATATCATTTTGAATGGTGTTACAATGTTTGTTGGATAACTAAATAATAGAATTTACTTACTATCACAGTCTGTTAATGTAGTTCAAACCTCCGATAAACACCCTAGAATGGATAATATGTCAGAAGTCTACCTTTGGCACTGTAGGCTAGGTCATATCAATAAGAACAGGATAAACAGGTTGGCTCAAGAAGAAATTCTTGAAGTTGGTGATTGTGAATCACTTCTAACCTGTGAGTCCTGTCTTCTTGGGAAGATGACCAAGTCACCTTTTACTGAAAAAGGTGAGCGAGCCAGTGAACTCTTGGGTATGGTACATTCTAATGTATGTGGACCCATGAGCTCAAGTGCAAGAGATGGATATTTCTACTTCATAACCTTCATAGACGACCTATCGAGGTATGGGTATGTCTACTTAATGAAGCATAAGTCGGAGTCGTTTGAAATGTTCAAACTATTTCGAAATGAGGTAGAAAAATAAACTGAAAAGTGTATTAAAATTCTTCGATCTGATCGAGAAGGTGAATACCTTTCCAATGAGTTTCTGACATATCTTGGGGAGAATGGGATTCTCTCTCAATGGACACCTCCTGGAACACCACAGCATAATAGTGTGTCTGAAAGGAGGAATCGGACCTTGTTGGACATGGTTCGATCCATGATGGGGTTTGCTGGTCTGCCGATCTCCCTCTGGGGATATGCGCTCGAATCGGCTTGTTGCCTTCTAAATAGGGTTCTAAGTAAGAAGTCTGTAACCAAAACGTCATATGAGATATGGATAGGATGTAAGTCAGTACTCTCGTACCTTAAGATTTGGGGTGTCCGACTTATGTTAAACGTTTAATTACGGACAAGCTTGGACCTAGGTCTGACAAGTGTTATTTCATAGGGTACCTAAAAGAGACCAAAGGATATTATTTTTACCTAGCTGATGAGCAAAAAATGTTTGTCAGTCTTAAGGCAATCTTTTTGGAAAAGAAGTTTCTTGGTGAAGGGACTGTTGCCTCTAAGGTCGAACTTGAGGAAGTTCGGCAGGTAAAAAAACTGACACAAGTTGCTGAACCTGAATCGGATTTGGTTAGATCAGATCTGGAGCCCATTGTTCCAGCACCCTTAAGGCGATCTGATAGAGTACCACGTCAACCGGACAGATACTATGGTTTCTTGGTCTGGGATGGCGATCCTATCGAACTTGATGAAAACGATGAGGATCCGATCACCTACATGGATGCAATGTAGAGATCTAACTCTGAGAAATGGCTAGAGGCCATGAAATCTGAAATGGAGTCCATGAAGGTCAACGATGTGTGGACATTGGTTGACCCACCCGAAAGAGTAAAACCCATAGGGTGTAAGTGGGTCTTCAAGAGGAAGAGAGGTACAGACAGAAAGGTGGAGACCTATAAAACCTGTCTGGTTGCCAAGGGATATCGTCAACGTTATAGTATAGACTATGACGAGATATTTTCTCCTGTGGCAATGCTCAAATCCATTCGGATTATACTTACGATAGCTGCCCATCTGGACTATGAAATCTAGCAGATGGATGTGAAGACAGCTTTCCTAAACAGAGAGCTGGACGAAGAGGTATATATGATACAACCTGAAGGGCTCATATCCATAGATGAATCTAAGATGTGCAGGCTACAGAGATCCATTTATGGACTTAAGCAGGCATCCCAGAGTTGGAACATACATTTTGATAGGACGATCAAAACGTATGACTTCGTTAAGAACGAAGAAGAGCCCTGCATTTATATGTGGGCTAATGGTCCAGTAATGATATTTCTTGTATTGTATGTGGATGACATTCTCTTAATCGGGAATGATGTCCCTGCATTACAGGGAATAAAGATTTGGCTGTCGTCACAGTTCTCCATGAAGGATCTGTGAAAAGCTTCCTACATCCTAGAGATGAGGATCTATAGGGATAGATCTAAAAGGTTGCTTGGCTTATCCCAGTCCACGTACATTGATACTATGCTGAAGAGGTTCAGCATGGAGAATTTCAAGAAAGGCTAACTATCGATTGACCATGGAATTTCTCTCTCGAAGAGGGATTGTCCGACAACACCTCAAGAGAGAGAGCATATGGGTAGAATTTCATATGCTTCGGCAGTAGGATCTATCATGTACGCCATGACATGTACACGATCAGATGTGGCATACTCACTAGGGGTAGTGAGTAGATACCAATCTGATCCAGGAGAGAATCACTGGATGGTTGTTAAAACCATCCTGAAGTATTTAAGAAATACTAAGGACCAGTGACTTGTTTATGGTGAATCGGACTTGAGACTTATAGGGTTTACAGACTCTAATTTTCAGTCTGATCATGATGACAGCAAAAGTGTGTCGAGATTTGTTTTTACCCTTAATGGTGGGGCTGTCTGCTGGAAGAGTTCCAAGCAGCATACTGTGGCTGATTCAGTTTGTGAGGCAGAGTATGTTGCTGCATCAGATGCTGTCAAAGAAGTGGTGTAGCTGAGAAAATTCATCACCGAGCTTGGAGTAGCACCCTCTCTTGTTGGTCCAATTCTGCTCTACTGTGACAACTCTGGAGCCATTGCTCAGGCGAAGGAACTGAAGGCACACCAGCGGACTAAGCATATTCCGTGCCGCTACCATCTCATTCGAAAAATCATGGATCGAGGTGACGTCGACCTTCAAAAGATCGACGGGAAGGAGAACCTGACCGACCCATTTATTAAAGCCATTGCGGTGAAGGAGTTCGACAACTTCAAGTCGAAGATGGGTATTAGATACTGCACCAATTGGCTTTAGGCCAAGTGGGAGATTATTGGGAATAGTATCCCAAAGTCAATCGTCAGCCTGTTGACAGTTGTACTCTTTTCTGTATTAGTATATGAATTATAAATAAATAAAAATTATTTTGATATTTTCATTACAAATTATTTCATCTTCTAATGAACTCCTGTATTGTGGTGAAGTCCTTGGGACTATTTAGACTCGACAAAAGAGGATTTGTCGTTTAGTCCTTAAACCTGTTCGCGATCAAATGATACGTTGTTACCAAAGACAACAAAATTTATCAAGCATAAGTCGTTGTGTGCCATATGGGTTGGTTGTCCTCTTAACCAAGGAGTGTGGAGACACTGGTATTGCATACAGATGAGATGTAAGGGTACATCTGCACTAAATGTGACCGACTCCGGAGCTTTTTCTGCTGTCAAGATTTGCTCCGATGGGATATGGGTATAACTGTCCCTCCGACCTGAGACCGCTACGGTGACTTGCAAGCAACTCACTGCACTTAGGCATTGGACTACTTGAATTTTTAATTCAGTGACGGAAGGCTGCTGGGTGTAGTTAAGTACTTGACTTGTCGGTGCGTATGTCAAGATGGGATTGACCACTCCAGTTCAGGAGCTGTGTACAATCGCGTTTCAATTTAGCAAAATCTTGGCCAAGGTAGTCCTAGTGAGGAGTCACAGGACTGTTTGAGTTGAACACGATTCGGATGATCTGATCAGGGTTGACAGTTTAACCCTGAGTCATCCTAAACACAGGGGTCAAAAGGGATGAATTATACAGTAACCATATTCACATAGGTTCTGAATGTTGCGATTGCGACTATTTAACCTATCCGGATGTCGGGTACCATTGCTAGATGGTCACTTCGATTAGTACAGAAATTGGTTCCTGTGCTACCGGCTTAGGTTCGAACCTGTGGAGTCACACACATTAGAGGTTCCTATCTGATCTGATGGCTGATGAAGAGTCCCACTGGACTGGGACTCTTCGACCAAGAGTCCTAATGCTTGGAGACTCTGAGTCCTACGTGTCTGGGACTCTATGATCGAGAATCAGGATTCTCTGATCATGAGTTCCACACATTTTGGGTACCAGGGTCAAGAGTCCCACTAGTTTGGGACTCTTCGATCAAGGTTTCATATCGATGGACTTTGACGCCCGATTGCCCATCGAATTTGGACTCAGTATTTATGAGAGGTTTAATTAGTGATTTGATCACTAATTAACTCAATTTGATTGAGTGATTATTTTTGGATCAAGTCCAATTGAATTGGATTCAGTTGGGTTTGACCCGATTAGGTTAAGAGTTGACCTAATCGCCAAGGTGGTTTGGTCCCTGATTTGATCAGAGGTTGGGCTTAGTCAATTCCTGATTTAATTAGAATTTTATTGAGCCTAATTAAGCCTAATTATGTTGGGTTTAATTTAGTCTAATTGTGTCTAACCTATTTTAATATGGTTGGTTCAATTAGATTGCTTTAAAATTTCAAACCACCTTGACTTATCTCCCTGCGCCACCTCACTTCACCTGCGCCCATTTGAATTCACGAGAAACGAGTTCTCATAAATTTTCTCCCACGCAGAAGCTTTCCCACGCCCCTTCTTTGTGCGCCATTTTAAATGGATAATGATAAGGTTGGTTGGCCATTCAAATTCAAAGAATGTTTGAATTTGAATGGTTAACAAATCCCTGCACCACCCCTTTCATTTGTGCGCCACTTCCTCCACACGAGAAAAGGTTTCTCATGTAAACTCTCCACGTACAAAGAAGCCCACGCCCTTCTCTTCTCACGCCAAGAGTGGATAAAAATTGGTTGGTTGGCATTTGAATTCACATTCGATTTGAATTCAAGTGAACAACCACTTATCTTTATCCTCTCACGCAGTGAAAATGCTGAAAAGATGTGGTCTTGCATCATTTTAAAAAGAAGAGAAGATAAGGCATGCGAACATCTGATCTGAGAGAGAAAAGGGGGTGTCAGATAGACCCTCTACGTGAGAAAACAAAAGAAAAGAAGAGAAAAGAAAAAAAAAAGTGGGCGCAAGATTTTTCTTATGTACCCTAGGGTTTTTGCCTAGGGTTCGAAAAGTGAGAAAGTGAGCTACGAGCATCGTGAGTCCATCAGATTTCAGAGAGAGCTTCATCAACCTCTCAAGTACATCTACTGATGATCCAGAGCGTCAGAATAGTCGGCAGATCAAGATCGAAGGAGTTCGATCAACATCGACCGTTGAAAGGGTTCTGCAACGAACTAGCATTCGTGTGGACGATCCGTAGAGGCCAGACGTACTGTGTGGCTGCATTGCAATGATCAGACCTTTCCAACGGTGATCAGATTGTAGCGATCGACTACCTGCACGAAGGTAATGTGTTCTGAACACATAACAGTAAAATATTTACTGTAGAGAATTCAAAATTTCAAATTTAAATGCATGCTATATATATCATATTTAGATCCTTGTGTAGAGTTAATACATATTAATTAATTAGATTAATTAATAATTTTTACTGTAAAATTATAATTTTGAAAAAATTTTAAAATTATCATTTTACCCCTGCACTAAAATTCCCACAGGATCAAAAATCACGGCAGATGCACTATTTTGCATGATCAAGCAACTTAGGATGCGTGTGGCGCACAATCAAACGGCTGCAGGAGCGTGTGGACTTGTTCGGATGGTTCAGTTGCTTGTTTGGATCTTGTCAGGAGAGTTACATCACTTACGACTCAGATTGAAGCCTTTAAAACGGTCCTAACGGCCTGTGATAGAGTGGCAGCAAGTAGCATAGCACGCCGTGCAAAGGCAGCAACAGTGCTAGAGACATCAATAGCAGCGACTGAGGAGCGATTTAGCATGACTAACAGATAAACCAACCGAAAGTATCCCCAAACGGCCGTGTAAGTAGTCGTGAAGCATGATGTAGTGATTTGGATCATAAGAAGCATCCAAGAGCATCAAGAACCCTGACACAGACAAGCCTGTAAGAGGATCTTCTTGAGAGATTTTGTGAGAGCTTTTATGAGGATGAGTGCTTCTTATTGAGAGAGATTTATGTATGAGAATTAAGAGTAGGTATTCTCTTTTTGTACTTATTTTTTTCATAGTAAAGCTTACATGTCTTATGAAGGTAGCACTTGGATTGATCAATGTACTTAATTATATTCTCGTTTTATCTCTTCTTTCTTCCTACTGCAATGTGCGATACCAAATCCTGTCCAACAAATAGCTCCCTCAGAAATTTTATCAAATACCTTGTGGATACTAACCATAACTTTGATACTACTTATTAGAAAGTGTTCCTTTCCCCTTTGGATATAGATGATATTTCATGAGTCCAATCCATAATGACAAACAATAACTCAATAATAGTAACAAGCTAAGCAACCAATAGAATAAAAACACCAACTTTTTTATGTGGAAAACCTTTCAAAAAAGAGAAATACCACAAGGTACCAAGTAAGAATCCACTAATTAATGATATAAAGAGTGCAAAAGATCTATAGCAGCAGGATAATACAAGAGCATAAAAAAATCTATTAAAACAAAAAAAAAAGATTAACAAACTTTCAATTTATAGAGTTTATACACACCCTCCAAGAGAAAAATTCTAACTTTTCAAAAACATCAAACACCCGTGGATGTGATGAATAAAGAAAATCAAGCCATTGCATCTCGAACTCCAATGGAGAAAGATCCTTGTATAAAAAACCTTTGTTGTATATAAAAACTTAACACCCTACCTTTCTTTTTCTTTTTTTTTTTCCTCCTTTTCTTTTCTTATGTTCTTTCTCGTCGTAGGCTGCTACTCGAAATGTTCTTTCTCGTCGTAGGCTGCTACTCGAAAACATATGCCTTAGTATTACAAGATGTATATCTAACACCTATTAGTACGGTATAGACTACTTCACGCGAGCCTACCCAAAATACAAATAATAAGCCCAACAAAAAGACAGAAATGGTTTACGGACAACCTTTTACATGAAAACCATAATTGCTTCATTTTGTTATTTCCTCCTTAATTTCATGTTGGAGGAAGACCTTATAACCAATTCCAAACATGCCGCAGAGAATCATCAAGGCAATATCTTGGAGGTCCAAACGAACTGGATGAGTTCTTTATTGCATTTTTACTCCCCAAAGTACATAGCATCTCGAATCATGCTTTTCATTTATTACACACATATTTTACAAAGCCCACATTCACTCTTAAAGGCTAACCACTTTACCAGCACAAGGTAAAGGATTTGCAGGATACTATTATTGATGCCAAATTTTGGGCAGCCAGTGAAACTACCTACCAACTGCCGCTGCACTTCCCTTTGTTGTTTCCATACAAGCGAAAGAGGTTGAAGGCAGACAGACCGGAGAGGCTGACCATGCTAAGGCTAACCACAAATGAGCTCACAAGTCCCTCCCCAACCTGGGTACAGAACTTCCCATAGAGATTGCATATCTTCATCCATTGCAGCTCGGACTGTCCAAACTCCCCAAGCACCGCTGATTGTGCTGCTGCACCCACTGCAGCTAGCGTCACATATGCCATCACCTACAGAGGCACCATAGTAAGAACTGACCAGCTCCATGTCACCAGACTACACATTGTAGCTTGATGCATTACAATCATCTACAATTAGTACACATTCTAAGCAGAACTAACACATACTCGCAAATCACCTTCAATCGATGACACTAAGAAATAGATAGAGGTATTTTGACTGTTTGACTTTTAACCATGCAGCGACTGGCTTTTTCAACTCTACTTTTCTTGGTGTTATTTATTTTTAAAATTATTTTTATTATCTGAAAGTGTCTATTGGTTGAATGATCACTTCTTTTAATTTGGCGACTGTTCGATATCGAACGATCACATGATCACAACCCTTCTATAAAAAAGGCTGTATTATGTGAGAGAGGACACATACAGAATCCTCTCTCTCTCACTCAGGTGCTTACAAATCCTCTAATATTATGTTTCCAAGTCTTGTTTTCTTCTTTTAATTTTACATATTTTGGTTGGGTCTTCTGCGTGATAATTGGTCAGTGTCAAGTAGGGTTATCAATTGGGCAATGTGTCCTGGGAACAAGGTTTCTAGTAGCCCACTTATATCTATAATGCAGAAAACTGCTGTCTTTATTTGAGGGCCTTGTCCATATTCCACCAAAGGAAAATCTAGTTCCTGTTCCATTTCCGTATCTTTTCCTATCCTTCCTATTTCCAGCACTAATTTTAACAATTTAAAGGTAATAATTAGTCCTCCAGTTATTCCACTATTATCAGGAATCCCACCATTGAAACAGAAGGCTAGATTGACTTTATGGCTACAACTAGAAGATAAAGAATGAAAAACCAGCGCTAGAAAGATCATAATGCACTACTATACAAAACAAGTGGGTGGATAATGAATTTGTCAGCCCATACACAATGCTCAATACTATGGTCAGCTTCTTTTTTGAGCAATATTACAGGTTGATAGATGGAGGAGTTATATAGTGCACCTGAAACAAGGTATAATGCAGAGAAAGATTAGAAGCCAAACTATTTGTAACTTTCTCTGTTTATATTGATCAGAGATTTTTGATGAATTCTGATCTCTTAAATTTTCATGGCTATTAATATTAGTGGGATTCAAATATTGGCTATAAATATTATATGGCCTAACTTCCCTTACCATATGAATCACATCGTTTGATACCGACATGATTTAACATTTAAATTATTTTATATTGTGTTTATGTAGCTTGATGACAGAGTCATGAGTTATTATCCTGATTGCCAAGTATGTGGTTTTGTATATCATCAACAAACTTTTGTGCAAATTGTAGAAGTTTGATTTTTTGTTCTGGGTGTCTTCATGTCTTACTATGTTCATAAAGTATGATAACATTTATAATACCATGTATTTCTTTTCTTGAATCTGCATTTTAATTACATGACTATTAGAAAGTTTCAACATATTGCTATGAAATATGAGCATGGCTGGAAACTTGTTAAAAAGGAAAAAAGTACTTAGAATATCTACTGCTGACCAAATGCTTGTTGGCAGGTTTATAATACATCAAGGGTGATGGGACTTCCATTGATAGAAATGAGATAAACTCTGTTAGAAGCCTATTTCATGACTGGTGATCACTTGTCATTAGAGTTTACTAATCTATGAACTAGTACCATGAATGAAGTTCAAATAGAAACTAATCCAAGTTTATCAAACAGAAATGCCAGCTAATAAGTTACATTTCCCAATGCACTAATATGTTTTGCCAGTATATAAAACATAGCCACTTCTTACAAGCTATCAGTACATGCTATGTCATTAACTAAGCCTACATCATATGAACTTATTTCTGTGAAACACTTCCAATCATAAAGTTCAAGGATTAGTCCACCCATGACTAAGAAAATCCTGTCTATTTCTTCCACCATTTTTCAACAGATTGTAGTTCAGGCTATATGGCAGGAAGCAATAACAATTGTAATATGAGGCCAGAGAACCATAATAAATGCAGAAGTGCCAGACTACATTGTAGCTTGATGTATTCCAACCATCTACACTTAGTACACGTTCTAAGAAGGAACTGATATACGGTAGCACCTTCAATCAATAGCATCAAGAATATGTTTCACCACTCACATTTGAAGTTTGAATGCACTTGAAATATAACTAGATTGCAGGTAGAATTGACAAGTTCTCTAGAATCTGGGTACAAGGCATAATACAATAACAACAGTGTCACAAGGTAGCATGATGCCAATGAACCATAATAAAAGCAAGAGGGCAATGTTAGGCATGTGAATCTCAGATCAAGTGCATTTCCATAAGCATCAAGAAGGCCTTTGCAAGGTCCAACCACACACTACCAACTAGCATTTGCATGGTACATGCTGTTTACTCACCACACAAAACAGGCAGTCCACCAATATGTGGCTAATAAGTAGGGCTAAAATCAGATCGGATACGTATCAAATACCAGCATATTCATATTTGTTTTCTTTCCAACGAATACAAATACAGATACGGATATTATTTGGATACAAAAATTCATATCCATATTTGTTTTAAACAGATACAGATATAATTCAAATACCAAAAGTACGAATATTATTACAGATATAAATTGAATAATCAAACTTTATGACTACAGAATCAAAGATATTACAAAAAGATGATAAATCAAGTTAATAATATACTTATACAATTATATATTTTTCTTAAAAATTAATAAATGCGATATAAAATTATATAGGGTTACAGATAGATTCGAATATTCGGATACGGATCGGATAATTGTCTCTCCATATCCATATTCATATCCATTTTTTTTAACGGATATGGATATTAGTCGAATTCTCAAATTTTCTGTCCATATCCGGATTGATTTAGATACAAACAAATTGGACGGATATTATCCATATCACTTTCACCATAAACTAACAAGTTATGGGATTGGCATAGACTTGGGTGTTGTAATGCAAGCAATGAAGAAAGGTCCACGCTACACTGGGGCCTTTTATGATGTCAACTTGGATTTGTTCGTTATGATGATCACGAGAGATGCAATTAATATTTGCTACGCAACAGGGCAACAGAAGGCGGAAAAAGACTAGGACTTGACACCATATGTTTGGATTTCAAGTGCATATGGAACTTTTATGTTGCCTATGCTTCTCATATTTTTGTTGGAAACATATCAAACTTCTAGCATGCATCTTGAAGCTAATGTTTATGCTATTAATGATCTGCATAAACTTTGTCTTTTCCTTTGCACAGAAAAGGTAATCTATGTTAGTCTAGTCCAGAAATGCCAATGTATTTGTGGGTCAGTTTCCATCTAACTATAATAGGTTATCTATTATGATCACGTTTGTGGGCTTCAGATATGCTTGATTTGGTCTTCCCCCTGTCCCCTAGGTCATTTAGCTTATCAGGAATATCAGATGGCTCTATAACTTTTGAATTAAAACATGAACTAACCGGAAATGGCTCGAGATTAGGTTATCTTTAGTCACTTTATTCTGGTGCTCAGAATCAATCCAATTTAATTGCAGTTGCATCTGTAATGGAGCTCCTCTATCACACATAACCAATGCAAAATTATTGAAGCGATATGCATTCTTTTGATCAACTAAACAGCTACCATCATGCGTCATGTTTATTTCCACTTACATAGAGTAAGCATCTTTAATTTTTGTTATACATCCAAGTTAGTAAAATATTTCTACCTGCAGCTTATAAGCCGAATCAACCATTTTAGTGCCAAACTCCTGACCAGAACTTGCATAAGTTTGGTTGGAATAAGACCTACAATGAAGGTCGGTTGGAAGTGCGGGTCTTGGTGGAATGATAAGGTTGCTGCATTATGACTTGGGTGTAATGAGTTTGAAACCAAGAAACAGCCTGCGTACATGGATAAGGTTGCAAACATCTGACCCTCCAAGGCTACATGGTAGCTTCGTGCACTGGGATGCCCTTTACAAAGATAAGTTGGCATGTAGACGCGGTGCTTAAATGTAGGCAAAAATTATGAGAATATGGGCCATCTATGCTTAGCTATTGGTGCTTAGAAATCCAAACGCTACAGCACCCTCTAACAACCTAGGTATGTGCATTCATGTGCACCACAAACAAAAGCACAATTATCAACAGCACAAGCCTAACAACAAATGCCTGCCAATGTATGTGAAGAGGCTCTGGCCCAAAGAATTTACAACATACCTGATCACATGAGAAGATTACCCAAGCCCAGGCCTTGTTGAAGAGAACAGTCCCTTTAATCATGCTCACCACACACCTCACCCCCTGGATTAGACTATAACCTGCAGCTATCCCATTAGCTATCACCAGAAACCTGCAACCCAAGATATCTCCTAGAAATTATAATCCCATCACAGACTAGCACCATTTTATTTTAGAAAAAAGTAATAAAGCAACACTTTGGAGAAAAGCATCCCACTAAAAATTCTAACACCAAAATAGAAAACTCTAGCATAAATAAATTGATGGGTAACAAGAGAAGGATCCCACGGGCTTACACCAAAGCCTTCATGTCCGTAAACTTGGCCTTCTTCTCCAAGGAGAAGATCTCCCTGACCTGGGTGTCAGAGCTCACCAGAGCAGCACCAAGTACTCCCAGCCCAAAGATGACCCACCTAAGCACCACTTCAGCTACCTTCACTCTCCTCTCCACTGCCTTCAGGTGTCCTCCCCCATAGTACACAGGCACATTCCCTGGCCTAACTCCAACCTCTGGCCTCATCTTCTAAATCCAAGCCAAGACTAGAAAGATCCCAAGATCTAAAGAGCAATCATAGCCAATGGAGCCAAGAGCAAGAGCTCCCTCCTTATTTATGGACCAAAGTCGCCAAGATCCACCATTTCCTTCCCTCTCTTAAAACCTGTCAACTTTGTTTCGCAATTGAATATACGAGAGGGCTATAGGGTCTCTCTGCCCAAGAACCAGAGGGCATTTAAGGGAGGATCAGGGGGGACCATACCAGGATCAGGGCTTGTGGGGTTCTCTTCGGCCCTCAACGGCCTTTTGATAGAAACAATGAATGGAGAATTGGATCCCCATCCAAAAAAGGGAGGTGGGTGTTTGTGGAGTGCCTTTTTTTTCTTTTTTTGTCCCTTCTTTGGTTCCTTTTTTAATGTGGGAGGAGGTGCCCACCGCACGGTACGTGTAATCAGGCCATTTGGACTGAAAAGGTTGTTTACCTGCAAGACGGTAAAAGGAGAGTAAAGGAGAAAGATGATTGGACTATTAGCTGTTGTTCCAGATTTCAAGAATATAATGTGCTTTATATGATATCTCATCATTTTCAATAAAACATATTTGATGTTTTACGTAGCTCTTAGAGAAATATTTTTGGAGATTTGAAGAACTAAATTGCTTCTTGATCAATTTGATATTAAATTTTTATTATTTACTTAATATGTTAGGATTAACTTCATATTAATAAATTTTTAGATCAATTTAATTTATTAATCAAATAAATTATTAGATTTGAAACTAATGATCAATTCTTGAATCTCCTTTATGGCCTCCTTCGAGAGGATAGTACAACTTCAAATATGTACATCTTATTTGAGATGTGTCTCTCAGCAGGAGTCTTCAGCGTGTTGGTCGCCACTTTCCATTCTTATAAAAATTTTATGCTATTGAGTCTCAAGGTTTATCGGGGCTATTAAAACAGTTTGGAGTTTGGAGATTAGATATTGCTACCCATGTTGTACTCCACGATTGTAATCAACAAGTTATTATGGTGATCTCTGAATGTAATGGTGATCCTTGTTTTTGTCAACCATGTATGCTAGCACGGAGTATAGACATCACTGTACCCTTTGGAATAAGGTGTCTAATTTGATTTAACAAAAGATTCCTTCCATGATGGCAGGTGATTTCAACTGCACTGATGGGCCTCAGGAGAAGAAGGGGACAATCTTCTCTTATAAAATTGAGAAAAAGAAGTTTTAGGATTTTATTAAGGAGAATAGCTTGATTGATCTAGGCGTCACTGGATGTAGATTTATCCAGTATAACAATTGTCTAAATCCAGCAAGAGTCTGGGAGAAGATTTGTAAAGCTTTTGCCATGGCAAGATGGATCTAGCATTTTCCAGACTACCATGTGTGCCACCTGCCCCGCATTGTGTGAGATCATTGCTCGATCTTGGTTAGCA
Source organism: Elaeis guineensis (assembly GCF_000442705.2). Classification (NCBI taxonomy): domain Eukaryota; kingdom Viridiplantae; phylum Streptophyta; class Magnoliopsida; order Arecales; family Arecaceae; genus Elaeis; species Elaeis guineensis. The sequence continues at coordinate 43,129,365 of NC_026007.2, read as the reverse complement.
TTGATCCCTCTGCTTCTTCTCACTATCCCTTCCATTTTGAGAAGATTTGGCTTTCTTATCCATGGCATTGGGGCATTGTGCAACATGCTTGAAGGGTTCTAATGTGAGGCAATGCTATGTATCGAGTCATCGTAAACTGGAATCAACAAAGCAAAGGCTTCTAAGCTAGAATCAAGAGGAGGGGGAAAACATATTCAGGAGATTGGAGGAAATTGAAGCTTCAATTGTCCATCTCTAGTCTGAGAAGGATCAAAATGGTGGGTTGCCTTCAGAGGAGTTGACAGACCTTAGGATGAAGCTCTCTACACACCATTTCCGTGTCATGTAAGCAAGATGTCCTTTGGCAGCAGAAATCTAAGGTGTAGTGGATTAAATAGAAGAACAATAATATTGAATTTTTCCACCAATCAACGATCATCAAGTGGCAGAAAAATAACATTCAAAGTCTAAGGGACAACAGTGGTCAAATAATTGACTGCACTAAGGCTATTTAGCATGAGATACTTCATTTTGAAATAGAGGATTGTGCTGTCATCCTTCACCCAACCAAACCATAGGGGTGTGGGATATGAGAACATCTTCCTCGTCAGTCAGGTATTATTTAAGGAGATTCAAGAAGTCATTTGGTCTGTGGCAAAAGACAACTTCAGGTCTAGATAGCTTTCCCTCTCTTTTCTTCATGAGAAATTGGGCCATTACCTAGCATGAGATGATTAAGGCCATCTGCCAGTTTTCTTGCACGGCCTCAATGTCTAGGGCTTGGAAAAGGACTTTTATCATATTGATTTCAAAGATATGAGGCCTCCTAGCCCAGCCACTATATATCTATCAGTCTGTTTATCATATTATACAATATTATAACGAAGATTATGGTGATTAGATTGAAGATGATTCTTCCTCATCTCATCAACCTTGAGCAAGGTGCTTTTATGGTTGGCCACAATATCTCTGATGATATTTTTATTGCTCAGGAGTTCATACATGATTTTCAGAGAGCCGCATGTTGTATGCAATCTAATGGCTATCAAGCCCGATAGGAGAGAGTTGTGATCACGAGAATTAAGACTTTTTGTATTACCCTCTAGAGAGTTTTGAATTTTATGAGATATGGATCAGATGGATGGTTAGCTGCATACAGACTCTACCCCTTTCTATTTTTATAAATAGCATGCGGATAGATTTCTTTGACTCATTGGTCGAACTATGTCAATTTTTTGCCTTTCTCCTTTTCTTTTTATTATTTGTGCTAACACCTTTTCTAAAGCTTTTTGGGCTGCTTCTATGATACAGATCCTAGATGCTTATACACTAGCCTCTACATCCTAGTCGATGTCAAACCTCTTTTTTGCTAACAATTGTATGCTTCTTGTCCGAGCAACAAAATAGAATGCAATGGTTATCCAAAGAATCATGGAGATGTATTGTGCATCCTTGAGGTAGAATGTGAATTACTCTAAGTTAGCAAATTATTTTAGCCCAAATATTGAGCCCCAATTAAAGAATGCTATCAAGGCCATCTTACGATCAGGGAGCCGGATAGGGTGTGGAGATACCTTTGTATGTCTATCACTGCAAGGAGATTGCAGAGGATAGAGTACAATATAATTGAGCAAAATATTCTAGATCATCTGAGGGATGGCAATCAAGGTCACTCTTCATAATGGGTAGAGCTACCGTCGTGATATTGCCTTAATTCCATCCCTGTCTATCTTATAACCAACACCATTCTTCCAAAATCTTCATTGATGAAACTCAAGCAACCAGTTTGAAACTTTATAGAATGCATGATGGAATAGTAGAGTACACTTTGTAGCTTGGGATGCAGTCTGTTAGCCGCAACATCGTGGTGGCTTAAGGATCTGATCCCTATTGATTCAAAGGGAGGCCCACATGGATAGACATATTGCAGGTATTTGCTTGAGCCAGATAACCTTTGGAGCTCGTGATGAGGGCTAAATACTACTAGTAGATTTAAGTAATTGACATCCAAGCTAGCTAGAGAAGTTTCTTATTTGAAGAGAGATCTGTGCCCATGCTTTGTTGATGGTGTCCAACATCAGATAATCTATTGGTGACGAGTAGTCTATAGATGTATTGAATGATATTTGAGTGTCAGAATTACCATTTGTTGCCCAGCTATGCAACCCAAAAAGGGGGGTGAATTGGGTTTCTGAAATTTTAAAGTTAATTTAGAACCACAATGATTAAGTAATAATAAGTAAGTTATATGTAGTAAGTGATTTAAGCAAAGTATAGAAATGAGATGCAAGAATGCAAGAAAATAAAAAAATTTAGATAGAGAGCAAGTAAGCACACCACAAACAATCAAGATTTATAGTGGATCGGTGCCAACCTTGCACCTACATCTACTTCCCAAACTTCTACTTGGAAATTTAAATCCACTAAAACGTATTCAACAAGAATACAATATCAATACCTCCGACTCTAGTTATCCCAAACTAGAACACTTATTTTTTGGGTACAAGCCAATCCAATACAATTCGATTCAAGGTTAGATCAACCTATCCAAGTTTCGGAACCCTTCCAGAACTAAAGATCAAGACAAAAACAGAGTATAAGAGTTAATGAGAAAGAAATACAAGTTTAGCTCCTTTAATGAGCAAATAAAAATTTAAGTACACTTTACACAACAAGGAGGAAGCTTTTCTGATTTTTCTCAAGGTTGTTGAAGACTTGAATGAGCTCTTGAGGGATTGGTGAACTTGAAATGAAAGCTTCTTTTGCTTGAAGAGGGCTTTTTTGCTTAGGACTGAAATGAATGCGTGAATCTCTTATATTTTTTTCTCCTTTAAGTATCTTTATATCTTCAATAGATGCTGGAGAAAAATCTAGGCAGGTTTAGAGTCGTTGGAGAGCTTTAAATGAGCATTAAATACGGTCAAACAGACTGAAAACTAGTCGTTACGGAGATTTTTCGTCACAAAGATCAACCCTAGGGTCATCCTCTGCACAGGGGTCGACCTCTGTGGCGCAGAATAGAAAGTGACTATTCTGTATCTTTGGCTTACACAGACCATAAATAGCTCCTGACCATAGGATCATCACGAAAATGGTGATCGATCTGGAAGGTTGATGTATGATCGCTTTCTTAGGATAGATGTGTTTTGAGTCTATGGTGTGGAGACACTGAAATGAGAGTACAGATATTCGTTGAGAACGAGAGTACTGAGTGTGACCATCTCGAGCAGTCATAAGGAAGTCTACCTTCTCATCGATGACTAGCTTGATGCTGCAGTTGTGTGTCTGATTCTTTGACCTGAGGTGCATCGACAGTTCACCTTGAGTGTGTTATAGTTTGACTACACCATAACTCGATCCCCTAGCCATTCAAAATCTTGAGGTATATGTTGGCTGTAGTATATTAATTATAGGAACTAGGTCGCACCAAGATGGAATCTATCAACCTCGATAGATGAGAGGAGTAGTCCTATGGTAATCGAAAGATTGAGTCCTTAAGCCCATGGCCATGGCAGAGTGAAATAATGAAAAAAAAGTTTTCCATTGGAATTTCACATCAGACTCGGATCGATCGATTGATTCATATGACTGATGTTGGGTTTGACGAGTTCACCTTAACCCTAATTCAATCGGGACTCATGATAGAGGAACTCAATCACACAAGTAGCTGCACTGAGAGGTTCGTCTTCAGTTCTGATGGGTTGCCACCATATACTGCTAGGTGTCACTGATAGATTTTGGGAGCAATTAGAATGATCTTGATAATCGATCATTCTAATTGTCTGAATCAGAAGAGTTCTAGTCCATCGAAAGAAGTTTCGATGATGTCGATGATGAGATCACGACATGTCTCATTACCATACAGAATTGAACCTAACTGGGTCACACAAACAAGGGTTAGGGTCTGGATGTCATCAATTAGGCTAACCCAATTAATTTAGATAAGATCCAATTAGGTTCAAGAAAATCGTGCTAGCACACGATTGAGCCTAACTTTCTCCTCGTATAATCTTTTCTGTCTCTACTGAGTCAAATGTGATTTGACTCATTCAGAGAATCTTGAGAAGGTTTCTTTCAGTCTAAATGAAGCTTGTCCAGTTTAAAAAAGATTGTCTTAATTCATGAGATGAATTTAAGACAAGCACCTGCTAATTCCTGTCACCTGCCAATTTCATTTTAGGACATTTGTCAAAAATTGACATATGGGTCTTAAATTGAAGGTCACTTGGCAAGAGCTTATTGGAGGATTTTTGTGGAGCCAAACCACATCAAATTGGGCACCATAATCAGATAATGGTGCGAGCCCAATTGGATTAAGTGGGTGCCCCAAATGGATAAGGTTGGAGAGTCTTGATAAGATTGGACTCTTTGGCGCCAACCTCTCTTTGTCCTTATCAGTGTTGGTGCCAACTTTGAGATAGAGGCTTGGGTTCTTATATGATGTGATTAGATGACATCAAGCAACCAATCAAAATTTTTTCAAAATTTATTGGAATTTTTTAATTGATTGAATGATGTGGCACTGCGCAGCATATAGGGTCTATATAAACCCTTCTGTGCCTAGGGTTTTAAAAAAAAAAAAGAAGTTGTTTTATGCACCAAACCCAATAGCTGCTGCCCCCTCCCTTCTTCTCCACATCCTCCCTACTCTTCTATCTCCCTTCTTCACATCCAAGGAGTTGGACATTCATCTGGTGCAAGAAAAAGGCGTGGTGATGCTTAGAACAGGAAGGCTGCAGGACATCTTCGAAAGGCTGCTGCTCCAACTTCAGAAGGAGTTCTGAAGTACTTCCAAATCAGATAGAGATCTGATTTTTGGAGTATAAATTCATGAGGAGAAGATATTCTAGGTCTTGCTCGAGTGGATACCGATAGAGGCCAGGCGCTTGTGTGGCTACATCAAAACTTCGGGCTGTGCTGAGATCATCTACAAGGTAATCAGATTACCCTTGAGGTATGTCTATACTTCTCATACTTTTAGATTTAATTTTAGATTTTTAAATATCAGATAATAAAATTAAATCTAATAAATATTAGATCTAAAATAGTATAGGATAAAATTTTTAAATTATTCTGTCCCAGATTTGATGAAATCTGGAAGATCCTACAAAGGAAAAAAGCAGTTTTTCCTTCAACTGGTATCAGAGTCAGATTTTTGGCTCTATTTCAGATCTAATTTAGATCTAATTTTTTATATTTATTTATTTAATATTTAAAAAATTTTAAATATCATATCAGATATGATAAGATCTAAAATCAAAATATTTAAAATTAAATCCAAGAAGATCTAACATGCATGAGATGCATAACTAGACTAGGATTAGTTGAATCCATGAACAGTCTTAAGTTTTATATTTTAATGAGATTAAAATATAAATTAAATCTAATTTATTCTCTATTTTTTTGATGTTATAAGTGTTATAATCAAATTAAAAAATAAAAAATAAAATTTTAATTTTTTCATAAAATTGATCTGTTGCATGCCTAGACTAGTTGTAGAATTGTTCCAGTAACTTATCTAGAATAGATTTAATTTTGAATAGTTCAATTTAAATTTTATTTTTTAGATATTATATGTGATGTATCAGATCTGAAAGCATGTTAATTGGATCAATTTTTGATACATGAGATGTATGCAAAATATGTATTAGTTAGATCTTAAATTGTATATGAGATATGTAAATTTAGATCTAACTAGTTTTGTAGTTAAATTTATATTTCTGATTAAGATGTTCCTCATGGCCATCCGGTCATAAGAACGAAGTAGGATTTTAAGACCCTCTCTTCTCATTCAATGGGGTGTTCTTATGACGTGTAAGGGTGCCGCACATTCATCCTTAATCAGAAATCAAAACTTACTTTTCTGCAAAACCCTAGATCCTGAAATCCTAGAATTTATTTTACATGTTTTATTTATAAACCCAAACTTAATTAATGAATTAAGTTTATGAAATCAATTTGCTCTAAAATTGAGAATTTCATATCTAAGACATTTTCATAAAATTGGGTTCAGGCTTGGGTAGCTTAATTAGGTCTAGCGGTTGATCAAACCGAATCAAGAGTTGGTTAGGTGAGATCATGAAAGCTAATAATTGACCAGCCTAATAGGATTAAGTCTGGGTCAAGGTCGAATCACATTTAGATGTGACTCGATCAAGTTAAGACTTAATTTGGCTCAGTGGTTAGAGTCTGGATTGTAGGCTAACCCAATTGGTTCTGGTTCGATAATTTGGTGTCTAAGGTAAGTTAGATAGATGCGACCGACTGATTCTTAATTGGGAGCTACTCGACTCGAATGCATTCTTATCGAGTTAATGGCATATCCCTTCCACCGGTCTCCCTTACCTGACCGTCTATGTCGACCCAGTTCTGATTTGAGGTGACTAACAATTTGAGCTGACCCATGCCACTAGGTTAGTTATAATTGTTATGACTATGTCAAGTCAAGTTTAATGAGACCTAAATCAAATCTCCCTAAGAAAATATTAAGTCTAGGTCCTCCACCATTGTGGATGTGTAGGTCCTTCTCAGAGTTGATTGTTCTCGACTGGTTACAGTAGCTCAGTTGCACCGGAAAGACGCAACCATGTCCATTAGGCATTGGATGCTATGAATTAGAGGATGGGTTGGGCTCAATATTTTGGATACGGTGAGGGACCCAATCAGAAATCTAGTTCGTGCAAATGGTGGGTCTGACTTAACTAAGGATTGGAGCAATATTCTGGACATGGTGAGCTTCATAAATTAGAGACCAAGTTTTGGGTGCACCATGATTAGAGAATCATTAGACAAGAGTTGTCCACTCATCAGTTGACCCATCACCAATAACTATTCGGTGAGGTGATGAGCCAGTTGGTGAGACCGCACCACCCACTAGAAATCACTGATCACAGAGATTTTTATATCTCTACCAAAGGAGTGTAGGGATCTGAGAAAATAGTGGGAGCCTAATTTGTTTAAAAATAAAATCTCTAAACAAATTGGTTAAGTTTGATTATAAAATCTAACTAGAAGCTTTCGACTCTCTATAGAAAATATGTCTACCTCTAAACCCCTGACCAAAATACTAGACACCCACAGATTGACTGGATCCAATTTTAAAGACTAGTTGAGGAACTACAAAATTATTTTGGATTCCAAAAAATTGACTCATGTCTTGGATCAGGACCCACCTGCCATGCCAACACGTCCGACTGCTGAACAGAGAGCATCTCTAGAAAGGTGGACGGATGATGATAACAAAGCAAGGTACTACATGTTGGGTGCAATGTCGATGACTTGCAGCACCAACATGAGAATATTTTGACTATCCACCAAATGTTGGCTCATCTACAAGAGTTGTTTGGTGAACAAAGTCGCACAGCCAAGTATCAAGTCTGTCAAAGACTTTTTAAAGCTAAAATGCATGATGGGCAATCAGTCCAAGATCATTGTTTGACAATGATCAAGGATCTTGATGAGCTTAAAAAATTCGGTATCATCTTAGACAAGGATTTTCAAATTGATGTGATCCTTCAGTCCTTGTCCGATGCATATGGTCAGTTCATCATGAACTTTCATATGCATAAGATACAGTGTACCTTGGTCGAGTTAATGAATATACTGGTTACGGCTGAGCTTTCTATGAAGGGTTCAAAAAGCTCAGTTCTTACTGTGGAGCAGACTTCTTCCAAGAGAAAGTCTTTTGAAAAGAAAAAGAAGTCTGCGAAGAAACAGAAGGTGGATGGCAAGAAAAAGAAGACAGAACCGAAGAAGAAGGCTGCTGATAAGAAAAAATATTTTCACTGCCAATCAGACGATCATTGGAAGCAGAACTATCCTCAGTACCTGGCCACCCTAAAGAATAAGAAGGATGGTCCTTCTGGAGGTATGCTCATTATAGAATCTAATCTTACAGTTTCTTCTGCATCCAGTTGGGTACTTGACTCTGGTTCTAGTATTTATTTGTGCACTTCTATGCAGGATCTTGAGAAGAGCAGGAGGCTGAGGGATGGGGAGATAATCCTACACATCGAGAATGGAGCAAGAGTTGCTGCTCTGGCCGTGGAAACCTATCCTCTGCGATTACCGTTAGAATTAGATTTAGTTTTAAGAAACTGTTATTATGTGCCTGCAGCAAGCAAGAATTTGATTTTTGTTTCATGTTTAGCACAAGAAAACTATGTGATTAGCTTTTATAAGGACCATTATAATATTTTTTATGAAAATAATAAAGTTGCAAATAATTTTGTCATTAACGGTCTCTATCAGTTATATTTTGATGTATCTGTATTTAATATCGAGCAAAATTTGAATACCATAGGAATTAAAAGGCCTAGAGATAGTCTGAATAATAGGTATCTGTGGCACCTAAGGCTAGGTCATATAGCCGAAGATAGGGTTAACAAATTGAAAAAATTCGGGCTGTTGAGTCTGTTGGCTTTCGAGTCATATCCAGTTTGTGAATCATGCCTTCAAGGCAAAATGATCAAGCTTCTTTTTGTGGGAAATGGAGAAAGGGCCACGGACCTACTTGCCCTAGTACATACGTATGTATGCGGCCCATTTGATGTGCTGGCTAGAGACAACTACGTCTACTTTATTACCTTTATCGATGATATGTCTAGGTACGGATATGTGTTTCTAATAAAACACAAGTCTGAAGCTTTTGAAAGGTTCAAAAAATTTAGACATGAGGTAGAAAAGCAAATAGGAAAGCCCATTAAGGTTCTTTGATCAGATCGAGGAGGTGAATACCTTAGTCGGGAGTTCCTAGACTATCTTAAGGACAATGGTATAGTCTCTCAATGGACTCCACCTAGAACGCCTCAACTCAACAAAATTTCAGAATGGAGAAATCGGATCCTATTAGATATGGTCCGTTCCATGATGAGCTTCACGGACCTCCCTAAATTTTTTTAGGGACATTATCTCATGACAGTAATTTATGTATTGAATAGAGTTCCCTCTAAAACCATTCCTACCACACTGTATGAGATATGGCATGATAAGAATCCAAGTCTGAATCATCTCAGAATTTGGGGTTGTCCGGCTCATGTCAAGAGACAGCAGATGGACAAGTTAGAGTTCAGATCTTTTAGAGCTTGATTCATAAGATATCCTAAAGAGTCATTAGGATACTATTTTTATATTCTGAAAGACCATAATGTGATTGTGAGTCGAAATGCTATTTTTTTTAAAAAATAGTTTATTCAAGATGGTGGCATTGGAAGAATAATTAAGCTCAAGGAGAATGTCTCCCAAGAGCAACGAGCTAAAGAACCTGAGGAACCAAATCAATCAGAACCAGTCCTAACACAACCTCTTCCACCTCATAGATCAACTAGGATTTTTCGTCCTCCTGAAAGATACTTAGGTACCATACAAGAGGATGTAGAGAAAATGTTTCTCACGGGAAATAGGGTTCATGGTGATGATTTCAAGACCTATGACGAGGTGATATCAGATATCGACTTCGAGAAATGGTTAGAGGCAATGAGATCAAAAATTGACTCGATGCACTCAAATCAAGTCTGGACCTTGGTAAAATCCACCTGAAGGTATTGTACCTATTGGGTGTAAATGGATCTTCAAGAGAAAGATAGGTACAGATGGAAATGTGGAGACATTCAAGGCTAGGCTTGTAGTAAAAGGTTATAGTCAGCGCGAAGGCATTGACTATCAGGATACCTTCTCGCCCGTAGCCATGCTAAAATTCATCCACACATTGCTTGCTGTTGCAGCCTATTTCGATTATAAAATATGGCAGATGGATGTGAAAACGGCATTCTTAAATAGACATCTTGAGAAAGATATCTATATGAAACAGCCACTTTGTTTTACATCCAGTGATGATGATCACAAGGTCTGCAAGCTGCAAAGATCCATTTATGGACTTAAGAAAGCATCTCGGAGCTGGAATACTCATTTCAATGATGTGATCAAAATATTTGGTTTCATCAAGAACGAGGAGGAACCATGTGTGTTCAAAAAGATCAGTGGGAGCATGGTTGTCTTCCTCGTATTATACGTAGATGACATCCTCCTAATTGGGAATGACATTCCTATGTTGACCTCAGTCAAAGTATGGTTGTCTAAGAAGTTCTCTATGAAAGATCTAGGAGAGGTATCTTTTATACTGGGTATGAAGGACCAAATAGGATGTTCGGACTTTCACAGAAGATGTACATAGAAAAGGTGCTAAAAAGGTTTAGCACGAAAAATTCTAAAAGAAGTTTATTGCCTTTTAAACATGGCATTCATCTCTCCAAGAAGATGTGCCCTAGCACACCTAAGGAGATTGAACGCATGAGCAAGATCCCTTATGCTTCGGTAATAGTGAGCCTCATGTATACTATGCTATGTACATGACCAGATATAGCCCATGCTGTGAGTGTCACAAGTAGATATCAGTCGAATCCAGACGAAGAGTACTAGACTTCTGTGAAATATATCTTTAAGTACTTGAGAAGGACTAAGGATATGTTTCTAGTCTTTGAGAATGGAGAACTCCAAATTCAGGGATATACAGACTCAGACTTTATATCTGATATAGATGATCGAAAGTCGACATCTGGGAGTCTATTCATTTGCAATGGTGGTGCAGTCAGCTGGAAGAGTTTCAAGCAGACGATGATTGCTGATTCCACCATGGAGACAGAGTATATTGCTGCATCAGAAGTTGCGAAGAAGGCATTCTGATACAAAAAGTTTGCTGCAGAGCTTGGAGTGATGTCATCGGATACCATCCCTCTTTACTACGATAATAACGGTGCCATAGCCCTAGCTAAGGAGCCAAGGTCTCACCAGAAGTCCAAGCACATCGAGCGGTGATTCCATCTGATCCGTGATTACCTCGAAAAAGGTTATGTCGAGGTCAAGAGAGTGACTCCACAGACAATGTGGCAGACTCGCTGACTAAACCATTAGATCAGCAAAAGATCGAAGCCCACCTTGAGAAGATGAGACTTAGATATGTAGCCAATTGGTATTAGGTCAAGTGGGAGTTTGTTAGATGTGTGTCCTAGATACCAGATTGGCTGACACATTTCTATACAAATCTAAGGACAAATTTATAATTTTGACTATAAATTAATAAATGGGTTATTCTTCTATCACATTGTGTACATTGTGTCTATGATACATCCTTTAAGTTAGTAAGAATGTTAATTCATATTTTTAAGAGTTAAAAATTTAAGGCATGAATTTACATAACTAACTCATAAATAGCTCCTGACCATAGAATCATCACGAGGATGGTGATCGATCCGAAAGATTGATGTACGATCGCTTTCTTAGGATAGATGTATCTTGAGTCTACGGTGTGGAGACACCGAAGTAAGAGTATAGGTATTTATTGAGAATGAGTGTTGCCCAGCTATGCAACCCAAGAGGAGGGGTGAATTGGGTTTCTAAAAAATTTTAAGCCCAACAGATTACTTATGAAGAACAAAACAAAGACTTTAATTTAATATTAATTACCTAAAGCAGGAATGCAAGAATATAATAAAGAAATAAAGTGAAGCGATAAAGCACACCACAAACACAAGGATTTATAGTGGTTCGGTGCTAAGCTTGCACCTACATCTACTCCCCAAGATCCTACTTGGGAATTTTAATCCACTATCCTTTGTATTCAACCCGAATACAAAACGTCAGAAACTCCGACACTAGCTATCCCAAGCTAGATCACTTGTTTCCCGGGTACAAGTAAACCCAAAACACTCCGATTTCAGGTTCGGATCAACCTTTCCTTGTTTTGAAAATCCTCCAAAAACAAGAATAAAAACTCACAAAGAGTTAGAAAATTTTGAGCACAGATTAATACAATAACAGCTCCTTAAATGAGCGAATATAACAATAAAAGCTTTACTCAAATGAAGAACCCCTTTTTCGGATTTTCTCAAAGTAGATGAACGCTTGAATGCTTGAGAAGAGGTTGATTGTTGATTGAAGATCTCTTGAAAGCTTTGAACAATCTCTAGATCAAGGTTGAAACAATAGGCGTGAAGGATTCTCTCCTTGAAAGTTCTTGCTTTTCTCTTTCACACTCTCTCTGGTATATTGTGGATCCTCTCTCTTTTTCTTTTTGGATTTTTCGTTGATCTCAGGCTTTTTCGTGCAAATTTCGGATCCTCTCTTCTGTTCTTCTCTTTTGATCTGCCGATTGATCTTCTTCATTTTCTTCAATTTGATCTGCTATTTAAACTGCAATTTCTTTCACCATTTCAAGCATTTTGTAGCATTAGAAGCAAGAGAAAATAATTTAGGTAGATAAAGAGCCGTTAGAGCAATTTTAGGAAGCATAAATGGCAATTAAAATGGGCAAAAAAATAGCCGTTGCTGATATTTCCCATCACAGGGGTCGACTCATGAGTCGACTCATGCATCAGGAGTCGACTCATGAGTCGACTTCTATTGCACAGACCAGAAGGTCTGATTTCTGAATTTTTCGGCTCAAATCAGCAGAGGTCGACTCATGAGTCGACTCATGCCTTGTGGGTCGACTCATGAGTCGACTCACAGGTCGTGCCAAGTCAAAAATCCAGCGTGCCATAGAAATTTTTTTGCGTGCCAATCAGCTCACAGTGCCATGAGTTGACTCATGAGTCGACTCATGCACTTCAAACCTTCATAACTTCAAAAATATAAGTCCAAACACAATGAAATTTTCACCAATAGTTTACAAATTATTTGTTCTATCAAATGATACTATCAAATCAGGATTTTAGTGAAATTATGATTTTGCCCTTGAAGA